>NC_068417.1:42022154-42047154 GCF_023724105.1 Carassius gibelio
GACATTTTTCACTTAGTTTTTAATAATTTTGCCAAAAAATAGAGTCAATGCCCGATCTCTGAATCTTAGCAGGTTTAGGTCTGGTTAGTACTTTTATGAGAGACTGCCTAGGAATACCAGGTGCTTTAAGCTTTTGGGTTTTCTTTCCTACTTATATAATGTACTGGCGATAAGATTGGCTGTTCTTTAAATAGCCCTCTCTTTGCAGCAGACTTCGCTTACGGCCATACCAACCTGGCTATGCCCGATCTCGTCTGATCTCGGAAGCTAAGCAGGTTTGGGCCTGGTTAGTACTTGGATGGGAGCCCGCCTGGGTATACCAGGTGCTGTAAGCTTTTTGGACATTTTTCACTTAGTATATAATAATTTTGCCAAAAAATAGAGTCAATGCCCGATCTCTGAATATTAGCAGGTTTGGGCCTGGTTAGTACATGGATGGGAGACTGCCTGGGAATACCAGGTGCTTTAATCTTTTTGGAAAATTTCACGAATTATATAATAATCTTTCATTAAAAAAAAAAAAAAGATTCAATGCCCGATCTCTGAATCTTAGCAGGTTTAGGTCTGGTTAGTACTTTGATGAGAGACTGCCTAGGAATACCAGGTGCTTTTAGCTTTTGGGTTTTCTTTCCTACTTATATAATGTACTGGCGATTAGATTGGCTGGTCTTTAAATAGCCCTCTCTTTGCAGCAGTCTTCGCTTACGGCCATACCAACCTGGCTATGCCTGATCTCGTCTGATCTCTGAAGCTAAGCAGGTTTGGGCCTGGTTAGTACTTGGATGGGAGACCGCCTGGGAATACCAGGTGCTGTAAGCTTTTTGGACATTTTTCTCTTAGTTTTTAATAATTTTGCCAAAAAATAGAGTCAATGCCCGATCTCTGAATCTTAGCAGGTTTAGGTCTGGTTAGTACTTTTATGAGAGACTGCCTAGGAATACCAGGTGCTTTAAGCTTTTGGGTTTTCTTTCCTACTTATATAATGTACTGGCGATAAGATTGGCTGGTCTTTAAATAGCCCTCTCTTTGCAGCAGACTTCGCTTACGGCCATACCAACCTGGCTATGTCCGATCTTGTCTGATCTCGGAAGCTAAGCAGGTTTGGGCCTGGTTAGTACTTGGATGGGAGACCGCCTGGGAATTCCAGGTGCTGTAAGCTTTTTGGACATTTTTCACTTAGTATATAATAATTTTGCCAAAAAATAGAGTCAGTGCCTGATCTCTGAATATTAGCAGGTTTGGGCCTGTTTAGTACATGGATGGGAGACTGCCTGGGAATATACTGCCTTTAATTATAATTTTGCATTATTGAGACACTGTTTTCCTAATGAATGTTGTTCAGTGCTTTGACGCAATGTATTTTGTTTAAAGCACTATATAAATAAAGGTGATTGATTGATTGATTGAATACCAGGTGCTGTAAGCTTTTTGGACATTTTTCACTTAGTATATAATAATTTTGCCAAAAAAAAAGTCAATGCCCGATCTCTGAATATTTGCAGGTTTGGGCCTGGTTAGTACATGGATGGGAGACAGCCTGGGAATACCAGGTGCTTTAATCTTTTTGGAAAATTTCACGAATTATATAATAATCTTTCATTAAAAAAAAAAAAAAGAGTCAATGCCCGATCTCTGAATCTTAGCAGGTTTGGGCCTGGTTAGTACTTGGATGGGAGACCGCCTGGGAATACCAGGTGCTGTAAACTTTTTGGACATTTTTCACTTAGTTTATAATAATTTTGCCAAAAAATAGAGTCAATGCCCGATCTCTGAATCTTAGCAGGTTTAGGTCTGGTTAGTTTTTTTATTAGAGACTGCCTAGGAATACCAGGTGCTTTAAGCTTTTGGGTTTTCTTTACTACTTATATAATGTACTGGCGATAAGATTGGCTGTTCTTTAAATAGCCCTCTCTTTGCAGCAGACTTCGCTTACGGCCATACCAACCTGGCTATGCCCGATCTCGTCTGATCTCGGAAGCTAAGCAGGTTTGGGCCTGGTTAGTACTTGGATGGGAGACCGCCTGGGAATACCAGGTGCTGTAAGCTTTCTGGACATTTTTCACTTAGTATATAATAATTTTGCCAAAAAATAGAGTCAATGCCCGATCTCTGAATATTTGCAGGTTTGGGCCTGGTTAGTACTTGGATGGGAGACCGCCTGGGAATACCAGGTGCTGTAAGCTTTTTGGACATTTTTCTCTTAGTTTTTAATAATTTTGCCAAAAAATAGAGTCAATGCCCGATCTCTGAATCTTAGCAGGTTTAGGTCTGGTTAGTACTTTTATGAGAGACTGCCTAGGAATACCAGGTGCTTTAAGCTTTTGGGTTTTCTTTCCTACTTATATAATGTACTGGCGATAAGATTGGCTGGTCTTTAAATAGCCCTCTCTTTGCAGCAGACTTCGCTTACGGCCATACCAACCTGGCTATGTCCGATCTCGTCTGATCTCGGAAGCTAAGCAGGTTTGGGCCTGGTTAGTACTTGGATGGGAGACCGCCTGGGAATACCAGGTGCTGTAAGCTTTTTGGACATTTTTCACTTAGTTTTTAATAATTTTGCCAAAAAATAGAGTCAATGCCCGATCTCTGAATATTAGCAGGTTTGGGCCTGGTTAGTACATGGATGGGAGACTGCCTGGGAATACCAGGTGCTTTAATCTTTTTGGAAAATTTCACGAATTATATAATAATCTTTCATTAAAAAAAAAAAAAAAGATTCAATGCCCGATCTCTGAATCTTAGCAGGTTTAGGTCTGGTTAGTACTTTGATGAGAGACTGCCTAGGAATACCAGGTGCTTTTAGCTTTTGGGTTTTCTTTCCTACTTATATAATGTACTGGCGATTAGATTGGCTGGTCTTTAAATAGCCCTCTCTTTGCAGCAGTCTTCGCTTACGGCCATACCAACCTGGCTATGCCTGATCTCGTCTGATCTCTGAAGCTAAGCAGGTTTGGGCCTGGTTAGTACTTGGATGGGAGACCGCCTGGGAATACCAGGTGCTGTAAGCTTTTTGGACATTTTTCTCTTAGTTTTTAATAATTTTGCCAAAAAATAGAGTCAATGCCCGATCTCTGAATCTTAGCAGGTTTAGGTCTGGTTAGTACTTTTATGAGAGACTGCCTAGGAATACCAGGTGCTTTAAGCTTTTGGGTTTTCTTTCCTACTTATATAATGTACTGGCGATAAGATTGGCTGGTCTTTAAATAGCCCTCTCTTTGCAGCAGATTTCGCTTACGGCCATACCAACCTGGCTATGTCCGATCTCGTCTGATCTCGGAAGCTAAGCAGGTTTGGGCCTGGTTAGTACTTGGATGGGAGACCGCCTGGGAATACCAGGTGCTGTAAGCTTTTTGGACATTTTTCACTTAGTTTTTAATAATTTTGCCAAAAAATAGAGTCAATGCCCGATCTCTGAATCTTAGCAGGTTTAGGTCTGGTTAGTACTTTGATGAGAGACTGCCTAGGAATACCAGGTGCTTTTAGCTTTTGGGTTTTCTTTCCTACTTATATAATGTACTGGCGATTAGATTGGCTGGTCTTTAAATAGCCCTCTCTTTGCAGCAGTCTTCGCTTACGGCCATACCAACCTGGCTATGCCTGATCTCGTCTGATCTCTGAAGCTAAGCAGGTTTGGGCCTGGTTAGTACTTGGATGGGAGACCGCCTGGGAATACCAGGTGCTGTAAGCTTTTTGGACATTTTTCTCTTAGTTTTTAATAATTTTGCCAAAAAATAGAGTCAATGCCCGATCTCTGAATCTTAGCAGGTTTAGGTCTGGTTAGTACTTTTATGAGAGACTGCCTAGGAATACCAGGTGCTTTAAGCTTTTGGGTTTTCTTTCCTACTTATATAATGTACTGGCGATAAGATTGGCTGGTCTTTAAATACCCCTCTCTTTGCAGCAGACTTTGCTTATGGCCATACCAACCTGGCTATGTCCGATCTTGTCTGATCTCGGAAGCTAAGCAGGTTTGGGCCTGGTTAGTACTTGGATGGGAGACCGCCTGGGAATTCCAGGTGCTGTAAGCTTTTTGGACATTTTTCACTTAGTATATAATAATTTTGCCAAAAAATAGAGTCAGTGCCTGATCTCTGAATATTAGCAGGTTTGGGCCTGTTTAGTACATGGATGGGAGACTGCCTGGGAATATACTGCCTTTAATTATAATTTTGCATTATTGAGACACTGTTTTCCTAATGAATGTTGTTCAGTGCTTTGACGCAATGTATTTTGTTTAAAGCACTATATAAATAAAGGTGACTGATTGATTGATTGAATACCAGGTGCTGTAAGCTTTTTGGACATTTTTCACTTAGTATATAATAATTTTTCCAAAAAATAGAGTCAATGCCCGATCTCTGAATATTAGCAGGTTTGGGCCTGGTTAGTACATGGATGGGAGACTGCCTGGGAATACCAGGTGCTTTAATCTTTTTGGAAAATTTCACGAATTATATAATAATCTTTCATTAAAAAAAAAAAAAAAGATTCAATGCCTGATCTCTGAATCTTAGCAGGTTTAGGTCTGGTTAGTACTTTGATGAGAGACTGCCTAGGAATACCAGGTGCTTTTAGCTTTTGGGTTTTCTTTCCTACTTATATAATGTACTGGCGATAAGATTGGCTGGTCTTTAAATAGCCCTCTCTTTGCAGCAGACTTCGCTTACGGCCATACCAACCTGGCTATGTCCGATCTCGTCTGATCTCGCAAGCTAAGCAGGTTTGGGCCTGGTTAGTACTTGGATGGGAGACCGCCTGGGAATACCAGGTGCTGTAAGCTTTTTGGACATTTTTCACTTAGTTTTTAATAATTTTGCCAAAAAATAGAGTCAATGCCCGATCTCTGAATCTTAGCAGGTTTAGGTCTGGTTAGTACTTTTATGAGAGACTGCCTAGGAATACCAGGTGCTTTAAGCTTTTGGGTTTTCTTTCCTACTTATATAATGTACTGGCGATAAGATTGGCTGGTCTTTAAATAGCCCTCTCTTTGCAGCAGACTTCGCTTACGGCCATACCAACCTGGCTATGTCCGATCTCGTCTGATCTCGGAAGCTAAGCAGGTTTGGGCCTGGTTAGTACTTGGATGGGAGACCGCCTGGGAATACCAGGTGCTGTAAGCTTTTTGGACATTTTTCACTTAGTTTTTAATAATTTTGCCAAAAAATAGAGTCAATGCCCGATCTCTGAATCTTAGCAGGTTTAGGTCTGGTTAGTACTTTGATGAGAGACTGCCTAGGAATACCAGGTGCTTTTAGCTTTTGGGTTTTCTTTCCTACTTATATAATGTACTGGCGATTAGATTGGCTGGTCTTTAAATAGCCCTCTCTTTGCAGCAGTCTTCGCTTACGGCCATACCAACCTGGCTATGCCTGATCTCGTCTGATCTCTGAAGCTAAGCAGGTTTGGGCCTGGTTAGTACTTGGATGGGAGACCGCCTGGGAATACCAGGTGCTGTAAGCTTTTTGGACATTTTTCTCTTAGTTTTTAATAATTTTGCCAAAAAATAGAGTCAATGCCCGATCTCTGAATCTTAGCAGGTTTAGGTCTGGTTAGTACTTTTATGAGAGACTGCCTAGGAATACCAGGTGCTTTAAGCTTTTGGGTTTTCTTTCCTACTTATATAATGTACTGGCGATAAGATTGGCTGGTCTTTAAATACCCCTCTCTTTGCAGCAGACTTCGCTTATGGCCATACCAACCTGGCTATGTCCGATCTTGTCTGATCTCGGAAGCTAAGCAGGTTTGGGCCTGGTTAGTACTTGGATGGGAGACCGCCTGGGAATTCCAGGTGCTGTAAGCTTTTTGGACATTTTTCACTTAGTATATAATAATTTTGCCAAAAAATAGAGTCAGTGCCTGATCTCTGAATATTAGCAGGTTTGGGCCTGTTTAGTACATGGATGGGAGACTGCCTGGGAATATACTGCCTTTAATTATAATTTTGCATTATTGAGACACTGTTTTCCTAATGAATGTTGTTCAGTGCTTTGACGCAATGTATTTTGTTTAAAGCACTATATAAATAAAGGTGACTGATTGATTGATTGAATACCAGGTGCTGTAAGCTTTTTGGACATTTTTCACTTAGTATATAATAATTTTTCCAAAAAATAGAGTCAATGCCCGATCTCTGAATATTAGCAGGTTTGGGCCTGGTTAGTACATGGATGGGAGACTGCCTGGGAATACCAGGTGCTTTAATCTTTTTGGAAAATTTCACGAATTATATAATAATCTTTCATTAAAAAAAAAAAAAGATTCAATGCCTGATCTCTGAATCTTAGCAGGTTTAGGTCTGGTTAGTACTTTGATGAGAGACTGCCTAGGAATACCAGGTGCTTTTAGCTTTTGGGTTTTCTTTCCTACTTATATAATGTACTGGCGATAAGATTGGCTGGTCTTTAAATAGCCCTCTCTTTGCAGCAGACTTCGCTTACGGCCATACCAACCTGGCTATGTCCGATCTCGTCTGATCTCGCAAGCTAAGCAGGTTTGGGCCTGGTTAGTACTTGGATGGGAGACCGCCTGGGAATACCAGGTGCTGTAAGCTTTTTGGACATTTTTCACTTAGTTTTTAATAATTTTGCCAAAAAATAGAGTCAATGCCCGATCTCTGAATATTAGCAGGTTTGGGCCTGGTTAGTACATGGATGGGAGACTGCCTGGGAATACCAGGTGCTTTAATCTTTTTGGAAAATTTCACGAATTATATAATAATCTTTCATTAAAAAAAAAAAAAAAGATTCAATGCCCGATCTCTGAATCTTAGCAGGTTTAGGTCTGGTTAGTACTTTGATGAGAGACTGCCTAGGAATACCAGGTGCTTTTAGCTTTTGGGTTTTCTTTCCTACTTATATAATGTACTGGCGATTAGATTGGCTGGTCTTTAAATAGCCCTCTCTTTGCAGCAGTCTTCGCTTACGGCCATACCAACCTGGCTATGCCTGATCTCGTCTGATCTCTGAAGCTAAGCAGGTTTGGGCCTGGTTAGTACTTGGATGGGAGACCGCCTGGGAATACCAGGTGCTGTAAGCTTTTTGGACATTTTTCTCTTAGTTTTTAATAATTTTGCCAAAAAATAGAGTCAATGCCCGATCTCTGAATCTTAGCAGGTTTAGGTCTGGTTAGTACTTTTATGAGAGACTGCCTAGGAATACCAGGTGCTTTAAGCTTTTGGGTTTTCTTTCCTACTTATATAATGTACTGGCGATAAGATTGGCTGGTCTTTAAATAGCCCTCTCTTTGCAGCAGACTTCGCTTACGGCCATACCAACCTGGCTATGTCCGATCTCGTCTGATCTCGGAAGCTAAGCAGGTTTGGGCCTGGTTAGTACTTGGATGGGAGACCGCCTGGGAATACCAGGTGCTGTAAGCTTTTTGGACATTTTTCACTTAGTTTTTAATAATTTTGCCAAAAAATAGAGTCAATGCCCGATCTCTGAATCTTAGCAGGTTTAGGTCTGGTTAGTACTTTTATGAGAGACTGCCTAGGAATACCAGGTGCTTTAAGCTTTTGGGTTTTCTTTCCTACTTATATAATGTACTGGCGATAAGATTGGCTGTTCTTTAAATAGCCCTCTCTTTGCAGCAGACTTCGCTTACGGCCATACCAACCTGGCTATGCCCGATCTCGTCTGATCTCGGAAGCTAAGCAGGTTTGGGCCTGGTTAGTACTTGGATGGGAGCCCGCCTGGGTATACCAGGTGCTGTAAGCTTTTTGGACATTTTTCACTTAGTATATAATAATTTTGCCAAAAAATAGAGTCAATGCCCGATCTCTGAATATTAGCAGGTTTGGGCCTGGTTAGTACATGGATGGGAGACTGCCTGGGAATACCAGGTGCTTTAATCTTTTTGGAAAATTTCACGAATTATATAATAATCTTTCATTAAAAAAAAAAAAAAGATTCAATGCCCGATCTCTGAATCTTAGCAGGTTTAGGTCTGGTTAGTACTTTGATGAGAGACTGCCTAGGAATACCAGGTGCTTTTAGCTTTTGGGTTTTCTTTCCTACTTATATAATGTACTGGCGATAAGATTGGCTGGTCTTTAAATAGCCCTCTCTTTGCAGCAGACTTCGCTTACGGCCATACCAACCTGGCTATGTCCGATCTTGTCTGATCTCGGAAGCTAAGCAGGTTTGGGCCTGGTTAGTACTTGGATGGGAGACCGCCTGGGAATTCCAGGTGCTGTAAGCTTTTTGGACATTTTTCACTTAGTATATAATAATTTTGCCAAAAAATAGAGTCAGTGCCTGATCTCTGAATATTAGCAGGTTTGGGCCTGTTTAGTACATGGATGGGAGACTGCCTGGGAATATACTGCCTTTAATTATAATTTTGCATTATTGAGACACTGTTTTCCTAATGAATGTTGTTCAGTGCTTTGACGCAATGTATTTTGTTTAAAGCACTATATAAATAAAGGTGATTGATTGATTGATTGAATACCAGGTGCTGTAAGCTTTTTGGACATTTTTCACTTAGTATATAATAATTTTGCCAAAAAAAAAGTCAATGCCCGATCTCTGAATATTTGCAGGTTTGGGCCTGGTTAGTACATGGATGGGAGACAGCCTGGGAATACCAGGTGCTTTAATCTTTTTGGAAAATTTCACGAATTATATAATAATCTTTCATTAAAAAAAAAAAAAAGAGTCAATGCCCGATCTCTGAATCTTAGCAGGTTTGGGCCTGGTTAGTACTTGGATGGGAGACCGCCTGGGAATACCAGGTGCTGTAAACTTTTTGGACATTTTTCACTTAGTTTATAATAATTTTGCCAAAAAATAGAGTCAATGCCCGATCTCTGAATCTTAGCAGGTTTAGGTCTGGTTAGTTTTTTTATTAGAGACTGCCTAGGAATACCAGGTGCTTTAAGCTTTTGGGTTTTCTTTACTACTTATATAATGTACTGGCGATAAGATTGGCTGTTCTTTAAATAGCCCTCTCTTTGCAGCAGACTTCGCTTACGGCCATACCAACCTGGCTATGCCCGATCTCGTCTGATCTCGGAAGCTAAGCAGGTTTGGGCCTGGTTAGTACTTGGATGGGAGACCGCCTGGGAATACCAGGTGCTGTAAGCTTTTTGGACATTTTTCACTTAGTATATAATAATTTTGCCAAAAAATAGAGTCAATGCCCGATCTCTGAATATTTGCAGGTTTGGGCCTGGTTAGTACTTGGATGGGAGACCGCCTGGGAATACCAGGTGCTGTAAGCTTTTTGGACATTTTTCTCTTAGTTTTTAATAATTTTGCCAAAAAATAGAGTCAATGCCCGATCTCTGAATCTTAGCAGGTTTAGGTCTGGTTAGTACTTTTATGAGAGACTGCCTAGGAATACCAGGTGCTTTAAGCTTTTGGGTTTTCTTTCCTACTTATATAATGTACTGGCGATAAGATTGGCTGGTCTTTAAATAGCCCTCTCTTTGCAGCAGACTTCGCTTACGGCCATACCAACCTGGCTATGTCCGATCTCGTCTGATCTCGGAAGCTAAGCAGGTTTGGGCCTGGTTAGTACTTGGATGGGAGACCGCCTGGGAATACCAGGTGCTGTAAGCTTTTTGGACATTTTTCACTTAGTTTTTAATAATTTTGCCAAAAAATAGAGTCAATGCCCGATCTCTGAATATTAGCAGGTTTGGGCCTGGTTAGTACATGGATGGGAGACTGCCTGGGAATACCAGGTGCTTTAATCTTTTTGGAAAATTTCACGAATTATATAATAATCTTTCATTAAAAAAAAAAAAAAAGATTCAATGCCCGATCTCTGAATCTTAGCAGGTTTAGGTCTGGTTAGTACTTTGATGAGAGACTGCCTAGGAATACCAGGTGCTTTTAGCTTTTGGGTTTTCTTTCCTACTTATATAATGTACTGGCGATTAGATTGGCTGGTCTTTAAATAGCCCTCTCTTTGCAGCAGTCTTCGCTTACGGCCATACCAACCTGGCTATGCCTGATCTCGTCTGATCTCTGAAGCTAAGCAGGTTTGGGCCTGGTTAGCACTTGGATGGGAGACCGCCTGGGAATACCAGGTGCTGTAAGCTTTTTGGACATTTTTCTCTTAGTTTTTAATAATTTTGCCAAAAAATAGAGTCAATGCCCGATCTCTGAATCTTAGCAGGTTTAGGTCTGGTTAGTACTTTTATGAGAGACTGCCTAGGAATACCAGGTGCTTTAAGCTTTTGGGTTTTCTTTCCTACTTATATAATGTACTGGCGATAAGATTGGCTGGTCTTTAAATAGCCCTCTCTTTGCAGCAGACTTCGCTTACGGCCATACCAACCTGGCTATGTCCGATCTCGTCTGATCTCGGAAGCTAAGCAGGTTTGGGCCTGGTTAGTACTTGGATGGGAGACCGCCTGGGAATACCAGGTGCTGTAAGCTTTTTGGACATTTTTCACTTAGTTTTTAATAATTTTGCCAAAAAATAGAGTCAATGCCCGATCTCTGAATCTTAGCAGGTTTAGGTCTGGTTAGTACTTTGATGAGAGACTGCCTAGGAATACCAGGTGCTTTTAGCTTTTGGGTTTTCTTTCCTACTTATATAATGTACTGGCGATTAGATTGGCTGGTCTTTAAATAGCCCTCTCTTTGCAGCAGTCTTCGCTTACGGCCATACCAACCTGGCTATGCCTGATCTCGTCTGATCTCTGAAGCTAAGCAGGTTTGGGCCTGGTTAGTACTTGGATGGGAGACCGCCTGGGAATACCAGGTGCTGTAAGCTTTTTGGACATTTTTCTCTTAGTTTTTAATAATTTTGCCAAAAAATAGAGTCAATGCCCGATCTCTGAATCTTAGCAGGTTTAGGTCTGGTTAGTACTTTTATGAGAGACTGCCTAGGAATACCAGGTGCTTTAAGCTTTTGGGTTTTCTTTCCTACTTATATAATGTACTGGCGATAAGATTGGCTGGTCTTTAAATACCCCTCTCTTTGCAGCAGACTTCGCTTATGGCCATACCAACCTGGCTATGTCCGATCTTGTCTGATCTCGGAAGCTAAGCAGGTTTGGGCCTGGTTAGTACTTGGATGGGAGACCGCCTGGGAATTCCAGGTGCTGTAAGCTTTTTGGACATTTTTCACTTAGTATATAATAATTTTGCCAAAAAATAGAGTCAGTGCCTGATCTCTGAATATTAGCAGGTTTGGGCCTGTTTAGTACATGGATGGGAGACTGCCTGGGAATATACTGCCTTTAATTATAATTTTGCATTATTGAGACACTGTTTTCCTAATGAATGTTGTTCAGTGCTTTGACGCAATGTATTTTGTTTAAAGCACTATATAAATAAAGGTGACTGATTGATTGATTGAATACCAGGTGCTGTAAGCTTTTTGGACATTTTTCACTTAGTATATAATAATTTTTCCAAAAAATAGAGTCAATGCCCGATCTCTGAATATTAGCAGGTTTGGGCCTGGTTAGTACATGGATGGGAGACTGCCTGGGAATACCAGGTGCTTTAATCTTTTTGGAAAATTTCACGAATTATATAATAATCTTTCATTAAAAAAAAAAAAAAGATTCAATGCCTGATCTCTGAATCTTAGCAGGTTTAGGTCTGGTTAGTACTTTGATGAGAGACTGCCTAGGAATACCAGGTGCTTTTAGCTTTTGGGTTTTCTTTCCTACTTATATAATGTACTGGCGATAAGATTGGCTGGTCTTTAAATAGCCCTCTCTTTGCAGCAGACTTCGCTTACGGCCATACCAACCTGGCTATGTCCGATCTCGTCTGATCTCGCAAGCTAAGCAGGTTTGGGCCTGGTTAGTACTTGGATGGGAGACCGCCTGGGAATACCAGGTGCTGTAAGCTTTTTGGACATTTTTCACTTAGTTTTTAATAATTTTGCCAAAAAATAGAGTCAATGCCCGATCTCTGAATATTAGCAGGTTTGGGCCTGGTTAGTACATGGATGGGAGACTGCCTGGGAATACCAGGTGCTTTAATCTTTTTGGAAAATTTCACGAATTATATAATAATCTTTCATTAAAAAAAAAAAAAAAGATTCAATGCCCGATCTCTGAATCTTAGCAGGTTTAGGTCTGGTTAGTACTTTTATGAGAGACTGCCTAGGAATACCAGGTGCTTTAAGCTTTTGGGTTTTCTTTCCTACTTATATAATGTACTGGCGATAAGATTGGCTGGTCTTTAAATAGCCCTCTCTTTGCAGCAGACTTCGCTTACGGCCATACCAACCTGGCTATGTCCGATCTCGTCTGATCTCGGAAGCTAAGCAGGTTTGGGCCTGGTTAGTACTTGGATGGGAGACCGCCTGGGAATACCAGGTGCTGTAAGCTTTTTGGACATTTTTCACTTAGTTTTTAATAATTTTGCCAAAAAATAGAGTCAATGCCCGATCTCTGAATCTTAGCAGGTTTAGGTCTGGTTAGTACTTTTATGAGAGACTGCCTAGGAATACCAGGTGCTTTAAGCTTTTGGGTTTTCTTTCCTACTTATATAATGTACTGGCGATAAGATTGGCTGTTCTTTAAATAGCCCTCTCTTTGCAGCAGACTTCGCTTACGGCCATACCAACCTGGCTATGCCCGATCTCGTCTGATCTCGGAAGCTAAGCAGGTTTGGGCCTGGTTAGTACTTGGATGGGAGCCCGCCTGGGTATACCAGGTGCTGTAAGCTTTTTGGACATTTTTCACTTAGTATATAATAATTTTGCCAAAAAATAGAGTCAATGCCCGATCTCTGAATATTAGCAGGTTTGGGCCTGGTTAGTACATGGATGGGAGACTGCCTGGGAATACCAGGTGCTTTAATCTTTTTGGAAAATTTCACGAATTATATAATAATCTTTCATTAAAAAAAAAAAAAAGATTCAATGCCCGATCTCTGAATCTTAGCAGGTTTAGGTCTGGTTAGTACTTTGATGAGAGACTGCCTAGGAATACCAGGTGCTTTTAGCTTTTGGGTTTTCTTTCCTACTTATATAATGTACTGGCGATTAGATTGGCTGGTCTTTAAATAGCCCTCTCTTTGCAGCAGTCTTCGCTTACGGCCATACCAACCTGGCTATGCCTGATCTCGTCTGATCTCTGAAGCTAAGCAGGTTTGGGCCTGGTTAGTACTTGGATGGGAGACCGCCTGGGAATACCAGGTGCTGTAAGCTTTTTGGACATTTTTCTCTTAGTTTTTAATAATTTTGCCAAAAAATAGAGTCAATGCCCGATCTCTGAATCTTAGCAGGTTTAGGTCTGGTTAGTACTTTTATGAGAGACTGCCTAGGAATACCAGGTGCTTTAAGCTTTTGGGTTTTCTTTCCTACTTATATAATGTACTGGCGATAAGATTGGCTGGTCTTTAAATAGCCCTCTCTTTGCAGCAGACTTCGCTTACGGCCATACCAACCTGGCTATGTCCGATCTTGTCTGATCTCGGAAGCTAAGCAGGTTTGGGCCTGGTTAGTACTTGGATGGGAGACCGCCTGGGAATTCCAGGTGCTGTAAGCTTTTTGGACATTTTTCACTTAGTATATAATAATTTTGCCAAAAAATAGAGTCAGTGCCTGATCTCTGAATATTAGCAGGTTTGGGCCTGTTTAGTACATGGATGGGAGACTGCCTGGGAATATACTGCCTTTAATTATAATTTTGCATTATTGAGACACTGTTTTCCTAATGAATGTTGTTCAGTGCTTTGACGCAATGTATTTTGTTTAAAGCACTATATAAATAAAGGTGATTGATTGATTGATTGAATACCAGGTGCTGTAAGCTTTTTGGACATTTTTCACTTAGTATATAATAATTTTGCCAAAAAAAAAGTCAATGCCCGATCTCTGAATATTTGCAGGTTTGGGCCTGGTTAGTACATGGATGGGAGACAGCCTGGGAATACCAGGTGCTTTAATCTTTTTGGAAAATTTCACGAATTATATAATAATCTTTCATTAAAAAAAAAAAAAAGAGTCAATGCCCGATCTCTGAATCTTAGCAGGTTTGGGCCTGGTTAGTACTTGGATGGGAGACCGCCTGGGAATACCAGGTGCTGTAAACTTTTTGGACATTTTTCACTTAGTTTATAATAATTTTGCCAAAAAATAGAGTCAATGCCCGATCTCTGAATCTTAGCAGGTTTAGGTCTGGTTAGTTTTTTTATTAGAGACTGCCTAGGAATACCAGGTGCTTTAAGCTTTTGGGTTTTCTTTACTACTTATATAATGTACTGGCGATAAGATTGGCTGTTCTTTAAATAGCCCTCTCTTTGCAGCAGACTTCGCTTACGGCCATACCAACCTGGCTATGCCCGATCTCGTCTGATCTCGGAAGCTAAGCAGGTTTGGGCCTGGTTAGTACTTGGATGGGAGACCGCCTGGGAATACCAGGTGCTGTAAGCTTTCTGGACATTTTTCACTTAGTATATAATAATTTTGCCAAAAAATAGAGTCAATGCCCGATCTCTGAATATTTGCAGGTTTGGGCCTGGTTAGTACTTGGATGGGAGACCGCCTGGGAATACCAGGTGCTGTAAGCTTTTTGGACATTTTTCTCTTAGTTTTTAATAATTTTGCCAAAAAATAGAGTCAATGCCCGATCTCTGAATCTTAGCAGGTTTAGGTCTGGTTAGTACTTTTATGAGAGACTGCCTAGGAATACCAGGTGCTTTAAGCTTTTGGGTTTTCTTTCCTACTTATATAATGTACTGGCGATAAGATTGGCTGGTCTTTAAATAGCCCTCTCTTTGCAGCAGACTTCGCTTACGGCCATACCAACCTGGCTATGTCCGATCTCGTCTGATCTCGGAAGCTAAGCAGGTTTGGGCCTGGTTAGTACTTGGATGGGAGACCGCCTGGGAATACCAGGTGCTGTAAGCTTTTTGGACATTTTTCACTTAGTTTTTAATAATTTTGCCAAAAAATAGAGTCAATGCCCGATCTCTGAATATTAGCAGGTTTGGGCCTGGTTAGTACATGGATGGGAGACTGCCTGGGAATACCAGGTGCTTTAATCTTTTTGGAAAATTTCACGAATTATATAATAATCTTTCATTAAAAAAAAAAAAAAAGATTCAATGCCCGATCTCTGAATCTTAGCAGGTTTAGGTCTGGTTAGTACTTTGATGAGAGACTGCCTAGGAATACCAGGTGCTTTTAGCTTTTGGGTTTTCTTTCCTACTTATATAATGTACTGGCGATTAGATTGGCTGGTCTTTAAATAGCCCTCTCTTTGCAGCAGTCTTCGCTTACGGCCATACCAACCTGGCTATGCCTGATCTCGTCTGATCTCTGAAGCTAAGCAGGTTTGGGCCTGGTTAGTACTTGGATGGGAGACCGCCTGGGAATACCAGGTGCTGTAAGCTTTTTGGACATTTTTCTCTTAGTTTTTAATAATTTTGCCAAAAAATAGAGTCAATGCCCGATCTCTGAATCTTAGCAGGTTTAGGTCTGGTTAGTACTTTTATGAGAGACTGCCTAGGAATACCAGGTGCTTTAAGCTTTTGGGTTTTCTTTCCTACTTATATAATGTACTGGCGATAAGATTGGCTGGTCTTTAAATAGCCCTCTCTTTGCAGCAGATTTCGCTTACGGCCATACCAACCTGGCTATGTCCGATCTCGTCTGATCTCGGAAGCTAAGCAGGTTTGGGCCTGGTTAGTACTTGGATGGGAGACCGCCTGGGAATACCAGGTGCTGTAAGCTTTTTGGACATTTTTCACTTAGTTTTTAATAATTTTGCCAAAAAATAGAGTCAATGCCCGATCTCTGAATCTTAGCAGGTTTAGGTCTGGTTAGTACTTTGATGAGAGACTGCCTAGGAATACCAGGTGCTTTTAGCTTTTGGGTTTTCTTTCCTACTTATATAATGTACTGGCGATTAGATTGGCTGGTCTTTAAATAGCCCTCTCTTTGCAGCAGTCTTCGCTTACGGCCATACCAACCTGGCTATGCCTGATCTCGTCTGATCTCTGAAGCTAAGCAGGTTTGGGCCTGGTTAGTACTTGGATGGGAGACCGCCTGGGAATACCAGGTGCTGTAAGCTTTTTGGACATTTTTCTCTTAGTTTTTAATAATTTTGCCAAAAAATAGAGTCAATGCCCGATCTCTGAATCTTAGCAGGTTTAGGTCTGGTTAGTACTTTTATGAGAGACTGCCTAGGAATACCAGGTGCTTTAAGCTTTTGGGTTTTCTTTCCTACTTATATAATGTACTGGCGATAAGATTGGCTGGTCTTTAAATACCCCTCTCTTTGCAGCAGACTTTGCTTATGGCCATACCAACCTGGCTATGTCCGATCTTGTCTGATCTCGGAAGCTAAGCAGGTTTGGGCCTGGTTAGTACTTGGATGGGAGACCGCCTGGGAATTCCAGGTGCTGTAAGCTTTTTGGACATTTTTCACTTAGTATATAATAATTTTGCCAAAAAATAGAGTCAGTGCCTGATCTCTGAATATTAGCAGGTTTGGGCCTGTTTAGTACATGGATGGGAGACTGCCTGGGAATATACTGCCTTTAATTATAATTTTGCATTATTGAGACACTGTTTTCCTAATGAATGTTGTTCAGTGCTTTGACGCAATGTATTTTGTTTAAAGCACTATATAAATAAAGGTGACTGATTGATTGATTGAATACCAGGTGCTGTAAGCTTTTTGGACATTTTTCACTTAGTATATAATAATTTTTCCAAAAAATAGAGTCAATGCCCGATCTCTGAATATTAGCAGGTTTGGGCCTGGTTAGTACATGGATGGGAGACTGCCTGGGAATACCAGGTGCTTTAATCTTTTTGGAAAATTTCACGAATTATATAATAATCTTTCATTAAAAAAAAAAAAAAAGATTCAATGCCTGATCTCTGAATCTTAGCAGGTTTAGGTCTGGTTAGTACTTTGATGAGAGACTGCCTAGGAATACCAGGTGCTTTTAGCTTTTGGGTTTTCTTTCCTACTTATATAATGTACTGGCGATAAGATTGGCTGGTCTTTAAATAGCCCTCTCTTTGCAGCAGACTTCGCTTACGGCCATACCAACCTGGCTATGTCCGATCTCGTCTGATCTCGCAAGCTAAGCAGGTTTGGGCCTGGTTAGTACTTGGATGGGAGACCGCCTGGGAATACCAGGTGCTGTAAGCTTTTTGGACATTTTTCACTTAGTTTTTAATAATTTTGCCAAAAAATAGAGTCAATGCCCGATCTCTGAATCTTAGCAGGTTTAGGTCTGGTTAGTACTTTTATGAGAGACTGCCTAGGAATACCAGGTGCTTTAAGCTTTTGGGTTTTCTTTCCTACTTATATAATGTACTGGCGATAAGATTGGCTGGTCTTTAAATAGCCCTCTCTTTGCAGCAGACTTCGCTTACGGCCATACCAACCTGGCTATGTCCGATCTCGTCTGATCTCGGAAGCTAAGCAGGTTTGGGCCTGGTTAGTACTTGGATGGGAGACCGCCTGGGAATACCAGGTGCTGTAAGCTTTTTGGACATTTTTCACTTAGTTTTTAATAATTTTGCCAAAAAATAGAGTCAATGCCCGATCTCTGAATCTTAGCAGGTTTAGGTCTGGTTAGTACTTTGATGAGAGACTGCCTAGGAATACCAGGTGCTTTTAGCTTTTGGGTTTTCTTTCCTACTTATATAATGTACTGGCGATTAGATTGGCTGGTCTTTAAATAGCCCTCTCTTTGCAGCAGTCTTCGCTTACGGCCATACCAACCTGGCTATGCCTGATCTCGTCTGATCTCTGAAGCTAAGCAGGTTTGGGCCTGGTTAGTACTTGGATGGGAGACCGCCTGGGAATACCAGGTGCTGTAAGCTTTTTGGACATTTTTCTCTTAGTTTTTAATAATTTTGCCAAAAAATAGAGTCAATGCCCGATCTCTGAATCTTAGCAGGTTTAGGTCTGGTTAGTACTTTTATGAGAGACTGCCTAGGAATACCAGGTGCTTTAAGCTTTTGGGTTTTCTTTCCTACTTATATAATGTACTGGCGATAAGATTGGCTGGTCTTTAAATACCCCTCTCTTTGCAGCAGACTTCGCTTATGGCCATACCAACCTGGCTATGTCCGATCTTGTCTGATCTCGGAAGCTAAGCAGGTTTGGGCCTGGTTAGTACTTGGATGGGAGACCGCCTGGGAATTCCAGGTGCTGTAAGCTTTTTGGACATTTTTCACTTAGTATATAATAATTTTGCCAAAAAATAGAGTCAGTGCCTGATCTCTGAATATTAGCAGGTTTGGGCCTGTTTAGTACATGGATGGGAGACTGCCTGGGAATATACTGCCTTTAATTATAATTTTGCATTATTGAGACACTGTTTTCCTAATGAATGTTGTTCAGTGCTTTGACGCAATGTATTTTGTTTAAAGCACTATATAAATAAAGGTGACTGATTGATTGATTGAATACCAGGTGCTGTAAGCTTTTTGGACATTTTTCACTTAGTATATAATAATTTTTCCAAAAAATAGAGTCAATGCCCGATCTCTGAATATTAGCAGGTTTGGGCCTGGTTAGTACATGGATGGGAGACTGCCTGGGAATACCAGGTGCTTTAATCTTTTTGGAAAATTTCACGAATTATATAATAATCTTTCATTAAAAAAAAAAAAAGATTCAATGCCTGATCTCTGAATCTTAGCAGGTTTAGGTCTGGTTAGTACTTTGATGAGAGACTGCCTAGGAATACCAGGTGCTTTTAGCTTTTGGGTTTTCTTTCCTACTTATATAATGTACTGGCGATAAGATTGGCTGGTCTTTAAATAGCCCTCTCTTTGCAGCAGACTTCGCTTACGGCCATACCAACCTGGCTATGTCCGATCTCGTCTGATCTCGCAAGCTAAGCAGGTTTGGGCCTGGTTAGTACTTGGATGGGAGACCGCCTGGGAATACCAGGTGCTGTAAGCTTTTTGGACATTTTTCACTTAGTTTTTAATAATTTTGCCAAAAAATAGAGTCAATGCCCGATCTCTGAATATTAGCAGGTTTGGGCCTGGTTAGTACATGGATGGGAGACTGCCTGGGAATACCAGGTGCTTTAATCTTTTTGGAAAATTTCACGAATTATATAATAATCTTTCATTAAAAAAAAAAAAAAAGATTCAATGCCCGATCTCTGAATCTTAGCAGGTTTAGGTCTGGTTAGTACTTTGATGAGAGACTGCCTAGGAATACCAGGTGCTTTTAGCTTTTGGGTTTTCTTTCCTACTTATATAATGTACTGGCGATTAGATTGGCTGGTCTTTAAATAGCCCTCTCTTTGCAGCAGTCTTCGCTTACGGCCATACCAACCTGGCTATGCCTGATCTCGTCTGATCTCTGAAGCTAAGCAGGTTTGGGCCTGGTTAGTACTTGGATGGGAGACCGCCTGGGAATACCAGGTGCTGTAAGCTTTTTGGACATTTTTCTCTTAGTTTTTAATAATTTTGCCAAAAAATAGAGTCAATGCCCGATCTCTGAATCTTAGCAGGTTTAGGTCTGGTTAGTACTTTTATGAGAGACTGCCTAGGAATACCAGGTGCTTTAAGCTTTTGGGTTTTCTTTCCTACTTATATAATGTACTGGCGATAAGATTGGCTGGTCTTTAAATAGCCCTCTCTTTGCAGCAGACTTCGCTTACGGCCATACCAACCTGGCTATGTCCGATCTCGTCTGATCTCGGAAGCTAAGCAGGTTTGGGCCTGGTTAGTACTTGGATGGGAGACCGCCTGGGAATACCAGGTGCTGTAAGCTTTTTGGACATTTTTCACTTAGTTTTTAATAATTTTGCCAAAAAATAGAGTCAATGCCCGATCTCTGAATCTTAGCAGGTTTAGGTCTGGTTAGTACTTTTATGAGAGACTGCCTAGGAATACCAGGTGCTTTAAGCTTTTGGGTTTTCTTTCCTACTTATATAATGTACTGGCGATAAGATTGGCTGTTCTTTAAATAGCCCTCTCTTTGCAGCAGACTTCGCTTACGGCCATACCAACCTGGCTATGCCCGATCTCGTCTGATCTCGGAAGCTAAGCAGGTTTGGGCCTGGTTAGTACTTGGATGGGAGCCCGCCTGGGTATACCAGGTGCTGTAAGCTTTTTGGACATTTTTCACTTAGTATATAATAATTTTGCCAAAAAATAGAGTCAATGCCCGATCTCTGAATATTAGCAGGTTTGGGCCTGGTTAGTACATGGATGGGAGACTGCCTGGGAATACCAGGTGCTTTAATCTTTTTGGAAAATTTCACGAATTATATAATAATCTTTCATTAAAAAAAAAAAAAAGATTCAATGCCCGATCTCTGAATCTTAGCAGGTTTAGGTCTGGTTAGTACTTTGATGAGAGACTGCCTAGGAATACCAGGTGCTTTTAGCTTTTGGGTTTTCTTTCCTACTTATATAATGTACTGGCGATAAGATTGGCTGGTCTTTAAATAGCCCTCTCTTTGCAGCAGACTTCGCTTACGGCCATACCAACCTGGCTATGTCCGATCTTGTCTGATCTCGGAAGCTAAGCAGGTTTGGGCCTGGTTAGTACTTGGATGGGAGACCGCCTGGGAATTCCAGGTGCTGTAAGCTTTTTGGACATTTTTCACTTAGTATATAATAATTTTGCCAAAAAATAGAGTCAGTGCCTGATCTCTGAATATTAGCAGGTTTGGGCCTGTTTAGTACATGGATGGGAGACTGCCTGGGAATATACTGCCTTTAATTATAATTTTGCATTATTGAGACACTGTTTTCCTAATGAATGTTGTTCAGTGCTTTGACGCAATGTATTTTGTTTAAAGCACTATATAAATAAAGGTGATTGATTGATTGATTGAATACCAGGTGCTGTAAGCTTTTTGGACATTTTTCACTTAGTATATAATAATTTTGCCAAAAAAAAAGTCAATGCCCGATCTCTGAATATTTGCAGGTTTGGGCCTGGTTAGTACATGGATGGGAGACAGCCTGGGAATACCAGGTGCTTTAATCTTTTTGGAAAATTTCACGAATTATATAATAATCTTTCATTAAAAAAAAAAAAAAGAGTCAATGCCCGATCTCTGAATCTTAGCAGGTTTGGGCCTGGTTAGTACTTGGATGGGAGACCGCCTGGGAATACCAGGTGCTGTAAACTTTTTGGACATTTTTCACTTAGTTTATAATAATTTTGCCAAAAAATAGAGTCAATGCCCGATCTCTGAATCTTAGCAGGTTTAGGTCTGGTTAGTTTTTTTATTAGAGACTGCCTAGGAATACCAGGTGCTTTAAGCTTTTGGGTTTTCTTTACTACTTATATAATGTACTGGCGATAAGATTGGCTGTTCTTTAAATAGCCCTCTCTTTGCAGCAGACTTCGCTTACGGCCATACCAACCTGGCTATGCCCGATCTCGTCTGATCTCGGAAGCTAAGCAGGTTTGGGCCTGGTTAGTACTTGGATGGGAGACCGCCTGGGAATACCAGGTGCTGTAAGCTTTTTGGACATTTTTCACTTAGTATATAATAATTTTGCCAAAAAATAGAGTCAATGCCCGATCTCTGAATATTTGCAGGTTTGGGCCTGGTTAGTACTTGGATGGGAGACCGCCTGGGAATACCAGGTGCTGTAAGCTTTTTGGACATTTTTCTCTTAGTTTTTAATAATTTTGCCAAAAAATAGAGTCAATGCCCGATCTCTGAATCTTAGCAGGTTTAGGTCTGGTTAGTACTTTTATGAGAGACTGCCTAGGAATACCAGGTGCTTTAAGCTTTTGGGTTTTCTTTCCTACTTATATAATGTACTGGCGATAAGATTGGCTGGTCTTTAAATAGCCCTCTCTTTGCAGCAGACTTCGCTTACGGCCATACCAACCTGGCTATGTCCGATCTCGTCTGATCTCGGAAGCTAAGCAGGTTTGGGCCTGGTTAGTACTTGGATGGGAGACCGCCTGGGAATACCAGGTGCTGTAAGCTTTTTGGACATTTTTCACTTAGTTTTTAATAATTTTGCCAAAAAATAGAGTCAATGCCCGATCTCTGAATATTAGCAGGTTTGGGCCTGGTTAGTACATGGATGGGAGACTGCCTGGGAATACCAGGTGCTTTAATCTTTTTGGAAAATTTCACGAATTATATAATAATCTTTCATTAAAAAAAAAAAAAAAGATTCAATGCCCGATCTCTGAATCTTAGCAGGTTTAGGTCTGGTTAGTACTTTGATGAGAGACTGCCTAGGAATACCAGGTGCTTTTAGCTTTTGGGTTTTCTTTCCTACTTATATAATGTACTGGCGATTAGATTGGCTGGTCTTTAAATAGCCCTCTCTTTGCAGCAGTCTTCGCTTACGGCCATACCAACCTGGCTATGCCTGATCTCGTCTGATCTCTGAAGCTAAGCAGGTTTGGGCCTGGTTAGTACTTGGATGGGAGACCGCCTGGGAATACCAGGTGCTGTAAGCTTTTTGGACATTTTTCTCTTAGTTTTTAATAATTTTGCCAAAAAATAGAGTCAATGCCCGATCTCTGAATCTTAGCAGGTTTAGGTCTGGTTAGTACTTTTATGAGAGACTGCCTAGGAATACCAGGTGCTTTAAGCTTTTGGGTTTTCTTTCCTACTTATATAATGTACTGGCGATAAGATTGGCTGGTCTTTAAATAGCCCTCTCTTTGCAGCAGACTTCGCTTACGGCCATACCAACCTGGCTATGTCTGATCTTGTCTGATCTCGGAAGCTAAGCAGGTTTGGGCCTGGTTAGTACTTGGATGGGAGACCGCCTGGGAATTCCAGGTGCTGTAAGCTTTTTGGACATTTTTCACTTAGTATATAATAATTTTGCCAAAAAATAGAGTCAGTGCCTGATCTCTGAATATTAGCAGGTTTGGGCCTGTTTAGTACATGGATGGGAGACTGCCTGGGAATATACTGCCTTTAATTATAATTTTGCATTATTGAGACACTGTTTTCCTAATGAATGTTGTTCAGTGCTTTGACGCAATGTATTTTGTTTAAAGCACTATATAAATAAAGGTGATTGATTGATTGATTGAATACCAGGTGCTGTAAGCTTTTTGGACATTTTTCACTTAGTATATAATAATTTTGCCAAAAAAAAAGTCAATGCCCGATCTCTGAATATTTGCAGGTTTGGGCCTGGTTAGTACATGGATGGGAGACAGCCTGGGAATACCAGGTGCTTTAATCTTTTTGGAAAATTTCACGAATTATATAATAATCTTTCATTAAAAAAAAAAAAAAGAGTCAATGCCCGATCTCTGAATCTTAGCAGGTTTGGGCCTGGTTAGTACTTGGATGGGAGACCGCCTGGGAATACCAGGTGCTGTAAACTTTTTGGACATTTTTCACTTAGTTTATAATAATTTTGCCAAAAAATAGAGTCAATGCCCGATCTCTGAATCTTAGCAGGTTTAGGTCTGGTTAGTTTTTTTATTAGAGACTGCCTAGGAATACCAGGTGCTTTAAGCTTTTGGGTTTTCTTTACTACTTATATAATGTACTGGCGATAAGATTGGCTGTTCTTTAAATAGCCCTCTCTTTGCAGCAGACTTCGCTTACGGCCATACCAACCTGGCTATGCCCGATCTCGTCTGATCTCGGAAGCTAAGCAGGTTTGGGCCTGGTTAGTACTTGGATGGGAGACCGCCTGGGAATACCAGGTGCTGTAAGCTTTTTGGACATTTTTCACTTAGTATATAATAATTTTGCCAAAAAATAGAGTCAATGCCCGATCTCTGAATATTTGCAGGTTTGGGCCTGGTTAGTACTTGGATGGGAGACCGCCTGGGAATACCAGGTGCTGTAAGCTTTTTGGACATTTTTCTCTTAGTTTTTAATAATTTTGCCAAAAAATAGAGTCAATGCCCGATCTCTGAATCTTAGCAGGTTTAGGTCTGGTTAGTACTTTTATGAGAGACTGCCTAGGAATACCAGGTGCTTTAAGCTTTTGGGTTTTCTTTCCTACTTATATAATGTACTGGCGATAAGATTGGCTGGTCTTTAAATAGCCCTCTCTTTGCAGCAGACTTCGCTTACGGCCATACCAACCTGGCTATGTCCGATCTCGTCTGATCTCGGAAGCTAAGCAGGTTTGGGCCTGGTTAGTACTTGGATGGGAGACCGCCTGGGAATACCAGGTGCTGTAAGCTTTTTGGACATTTTTCACTTAGTTTTTAATAATTTTGCCAAAAAATAGAGTCAATGCCCGATCTCTGAATATTAGCAGGTTTGGGCCTGGTTAGTACATGGATGGGAGACTGCCTGGGAATACCAGGTGCTTTAATCTTTTTGGAAAATTTCACAAATTATATAATAATCTTTCATTAAAAAAAAAAAAAAAAGATTCAATGCCCGATCTCTGAATCTTAGCAGGTTTAGGTCTGGTTAGTACTTTGATGAGAGACTGCCTAGGAATACCAGGTGCTTTTAGCTTTTGGGTTTTCTTTCCTACTTATATAATGTACTGGCGATTAGATTGGCTGGTCTTTAAATAGCCCTCTCTTTGCAGCAGTCTTCGCTTACGGCCATACCAACCTGGCTATGCCTGATCTCGTCTGATCTCTGAAGCTAAGCAGGTTTGGGCCTGGTTAGTACTTGGATGGGAGACCGCCTGGGAATACCAGGTGCTGTAAGCTTTTTGGACATTTTTCTCTTAGTTTTTAATAATTTTGCCAAAAAATAGAGTCAATGCCCGATCTCTGAATCTTAGCAGGTTTAGGTCTGGTTAGTACTTTTATGAGAGACTGCCTAGGAATACCAGGTGCTTTAAGCTTTTGGGTTTTCTTTCCTACTTATATAATGTACTGGCGATAAGATTGGCTGGTCTTTAAATAGCCCTCTCTTTGCAGCAGACTTCGCTTACGGCCATACCAACCTGGCTATGTCCGATCTCGTCTGATCTCGGAAGCTAAGCAGGTTTGGGCCTGGTTAGTACTTGGATGGGAGACCGCCTGGGAATACCAGGTGCTGTAAGCTTTTTGGACATTTTTCACTTAGTTTTTAATAATTTTGCCAAAAAATAGAGTCAATGCCCGATCTCTGAATCTTAGCAGGTTTAGGTCTGGTTAGTACTTTGATGAGAGACTGCC
>NC_068417.1:42054475-42064475 GCF_023724105.1 Carassius gibelio
AGTGTCTCAATAATGCAAAATTATAATTAAAGGCAGTATATTCCCAGGCAGTCTCCCATCCATGTACTAAACAGGCCCAAACCTGCTAATATTCAGAGATCAGGCACTGACTCTATTTTTTGGCAAAATTATTATATACTAAGTGAAAAATGTCCAAAAAGCTTACAGCACCTGGAATTCCCAGGCGGTCTCCCATCCAAGTACTAACCAGGCCCAAACCTGCTTAGCTTCCGAGATCAGACAAGATCGGACATAGCCAGGTTGGTATGGCCGTAAGCGAAGTCTGCTGCAAAGAGAGGGCTATTTAAAGACCAGCCAATCTTATCGCCAGTACATTATATAAGTAGGAAAGAAAACCCAAAAGCTAAAAGCACCTGGTATTCCTAGGCAGTCTCTCATCAAAGTACTAACCAGACCTAAACCTGCTAAGATTCAGAGATCGGGCATTGAATCTTTTTTTTTTTTTTAATGAAAGATTATTATATAATTCGTGAAATTTTCCAAAAAGATTAAAGCACCTGGTATTCCCAGGCAGTCTCCCATCCATGTACTAACCAGGCCCAAACCTGCTAATATTCAGAGATCGGGCATTGACTCTATTTTTTGGCAAAATTATTATATACTAAGTGAAAAATGTCCAAAAAGCTTACAGCACCTGGTATACCCAGGCGGGCTCCCATCCAAGTACTAACCAGGCCCAAACCTGCTTAGCTTCCGAGATCAGACGAGATCGGGCATAGCCAGGTTGGTATGGCCGTAAGCGAAGTCTGCTGCAAAGAGAGGGCTATTTAAAGAACAGCCAATCTTATCGCCAGTACATTATATAAGTAGGAAAGAAAACCCAAAAGCTTAAAGCACCTGGTATTCCTAGGCAGTCTCTCATAAAAGTACTAACCAGACCTAAACCTGCTAAGATTCAGAGATCGGGCATTGACTCTATTTTTTGGCAAAATTATTAAAAACTAAGTGAAAAATGTCCAAAAAGCTTACAGCACCTGGTATTCCCAGGCGGTCTCCCATCCAAGTACTAACCAGGCCCAAACCTGCTTAGCTTCCGAGATCAGACGAGATCGGACATAGCCAGGTTGGTATGGCCGTAAGCGAAGTCTGCTGCAAAGAGAGGGCTATTTAAAGACCAGCCAATCTTATCGCCAGTACATTATATAAGTAGGAAAGAAAACCCAAAAGCTTAAAGCACCTGGTATTCCTAGGCAGTCTCTCATAAAAGTACTAACCAGACCTAAACCTGCTAAGATTCAGAGATCGGGCATTGACTCTATTTTTTGGCAAAATTATTAAAAACTAAGAGAAAAATGTCCAAAAAGCTTACAGCACCTGGTATTCCCAGGCGGTCTCCCATCCAAGTACTAACCAGGCCCAAACCTGCTTAGCTTCAGAGATCAGACGAGATCAGGCATAGCCAGGTTGGTATGGCCGTAAGCGAAGACTGCTGCAAAGAGAGGGCTATTTAAAGACCAGCCAATCTAATCGCCAGTACATTATATAAGTAGGAAAGAAAACCCAAAAGCTAAAAGCACCTGGTATTCCTAGGCAGTCTCTCATCAAAGTACTAACCAGACCTAAACCTGCTAAGATTCAGAGATCGGGCATTGAATCTTTTTTTTTTTTTTTAATGAAAGATTATTATATAATTCGTGAAATTTTCCAAAAAGATTAAAGCACCTGGTATTCCCAGGCAGTCTCCCATCCATGTACTAACCAGGCCCAAACCTGCTAATATTCAGAGATCGGGCATTGACTCTATTTTTTGGCAAAATTATTAAAAACTAAGTGAAAAATGTCCAAAAAGCTTACAGCACCTGGTATTCCCAGGCGGTCTCCCATCCAAGTACTAACCAGGCCCAAACCTGCTTAGCTTGCGAGATCAGACGAGATCGGACATAGCCAGGTTGGTATGGCCGTAAGCGAAGTCTGCTGCAAAGAGAGGGCTATTTAAAGACCAGCCAATCTTATCGCCAGTACATTATATAAGTAGGAAAGAAAACCCAAAAGCTAAAAGCACCTGGTATTCCTAGGCAGTCTCTCATCAAAGTACTAACCAGACCTAAACCTGCTAAGATTCAGAGATCAGGCATTGAATCTTTTTTTTTTTTTAATGAAAGATTATTATATAATTCGTGAAATTTTCCAAAAAGATTAAAGCACCTGGTATTCCCAGGCAGTCTCCCATCCATGTACTAACCAGGCCCAAACCTGCTAATATTCAGAGATCGGGCATTGACTCTATTTTTTGGAAAAATTATTATATACTAAGTGAAAAATGTCCAAAAAGCTTACAGCACCTGGTATTCAATCAATCAATCAGTCACCTTTATTTATATAGTGCTTTAAACAAAATACATTGCGTCAAAGCACTGAACAACATTCATTAGGAAAACAGTGTCTCAATAATGCAAAATTATAATTAAAGGCAGTATATTCCCAGGCAGTCTCCCATCCATGTACTAAACAGGCCCAAACCTGCTAATATTCAGAGATCAGGCACTGACTCTATTTTTTGGCAAAATTATTATATACTAAGTGAAAAATGTCCAAAAAGCTTACAGCACCTGGAATTCCCAGGCGGTCTCCCATCCAAGTACTAACCAGGCCCAAACCTGCTTAGCTTCCGAGATCAGACAAGATCGGACATAGCCAGGTTGGTATGGCCATAAGCGAAGTCTGCTGCAAAGAGAGGGGTATTTAAAGACCAGCCAATCTTATCGCCAGTACATTATATAAGTAGGAAAGAAAACCCAAAAGCTTAAAGCACCTGGTATTCCTAGGCAGTCTCTCATAAAAGTACTAACCAGACCTAAACCTGCTAAGATTCAGAGATCGGGCATTGACTCTATTTTTTGGCAAAATTATTAAAAACTAAGAGAAAAATGTCCAAAAAGCTTACAGCACCTGGTATTCCCAGGCGGTCTCCCATCCAAGTACTAACCAGGCCCAAACCTGCTTAGCTTCAGAGATCAGACGAGATCAGGCATAGCCAGGTTGGTATGGCCGTAAGCGAAGACTGCTGCAAAGAGAGGGCTATTTAAAGACCAGCCAATCTAATCGCCAGTACATTATATAAGTAGGAAAGAAAACCCAAAAGCTAAAAGCACCTGGTATTCCTAGGCAGTCTCTCATCAAAGTACTAACCAGACCTAAACCTGCTAAGATTCAGAGATCGGGCATTGACTCTATTTTTTGGCAAAATTATTAAAAACTAAGTGAAAAATGTCCAAAAAGCTTACAGCACCTGGTATTCCCAGGCGGTCTCCCATCCAAGTACTAACCAGGCCCAAACCTGCTTAGCTTCCGAGATCAGACGAGATCGGACATAGCCAGGTTGGTATGGCCGTAAGCGAAGTCTGCTGCAAAGAGAGGGCTATTTAAAGACCAGCCAATCTTATCGCCAGTACATTATATAAGTAGGAAAGAAAACCCAAAAGCTTAAAGCACCTGGTATTCCTAGGCAGTCTCTCATAAAAGTACTAACCAGACCTAAACCTGCTAAGATTCAGAGATCGGGCATTGACTCTATTTTTTGGCAAAATTATTAAAAACTAAGTGAAAAATGTCCAAAAAGCTTACAGCACCTGGTATTCCCAGGCGGTCTCCCATCCAAGTACTAACCAGGCCCAAACCTGCTTAGCTTGCGAGATCAGACGAGATCGGACATAGCCAGGTTGGTATGGCCGTAAGCGAAGTCTGCTGCAAAGAGAGGGCTATTTAAAGACCAGCCAATCTTATCGCCAGTACATTATATAAGTAGGAAAGAAAACCCAAAAGCTAAAAGCACCTGGTATTCCTAGGCAGTCTCTCATCAAAGTACTAACCAGACCTAAACCTGCTAAGATTCAGAGATCAGGCATTGAATCTTTTTTTTTTTTTTTAATGAAAGATTATTATATAATTCGTGAAATTTTCCAAAAAGATTAAAGCACCTGGTATTCCCAGGCAGTCTCCCATCCATGTACTAACCAGGCCCAAACCTGCTAATATTCAGAGATCGGGCATTGACTCTATTTTTTGGAAAAATTATTATATACTAAGTGAAAAATGTCCAAAAAGCTTACAGCACCTGGTATTCAATCAATCAATCAGTCACCTTTATTTATATAGTGCTTTAAACAAAATACATTGCGTCAAAGCACTGAACAACATTCATTAGGAAAACAGTGTCTCAATAATGCAAAATTATAATTAAAGGCAGTATATTCCCAGGCAGTCTCCCATCCATGTACTAAACAGGCCCAAACCTGCTAATATTCAGAGATCAGGCACTGACTCTATTTTTTGGCAAAATTATTATATACTAAGTGAAAAATGTCCAAAAAGCTTACAGCACCTGGAATTCCCAGGCGGTCTCCCATCCAAGTACTAACCAGGCCCAAACCTGCTTAGCTTCCGAGATCAGACAAGATCGGACATAGCCAGGTTGGTATGGCCATAAGCAAAGTCTGCTGCAAAGAGAGGGGTATTTAAAGACCAGCCAATCTTATCGCCAGTACATTATATAAGTAGGAAAGAAAACCCAAAAGCTTAAAGCACCTGGTATTCCTAGGCAGTCTCTCATAAAAGTACTAACCAGACCTAAACCTGCTAAGATTCAGAGATCGGGCATTGACTCTATTTTTTGGCAAAATTATTAAAAACTAAGAGAAAAATGTCCAAAAAGCTTACAGCACCTGGTATTCCCAGGCGGTCTCCCATCCAAGTACTAACCAGGCCCAAACCTGCTTAGCTTCAGAGATCAGACGAGATCAGGCATAGCCAGGTTGGTATGGCCGTAAGCGAAGACTGCTGCAAAGAGAGGGCTATTTAAAGACCAGCCAATCTAATCGCCAGTACATTATATAAGTAGGAAAGAAAACCCAAAAGCTAAAAGCACCTGGTATTCCTAGGCAGTCTCTCATCAAAGTACTAACCAGACCTAAACCTGCTAAGATTCAGAGATCGGGCATTGACTCTATTTTTTGGCAAAATTATTAAAAACTAAGTGAAAAATGTCCAAAAAGCTTACAGCACCTGGTATTCCCAGGCGGTCTCCCATCCAAGTACTAACCAGGCCCAAACCTGCTTAGCTTCCGAGATCAGACGAGATCGGACATAGCCAGGTTGGTATGGCCGTAAGCGAAATCTGCTGCAAAGAGAGGGCTATTTAAAGACCAGCCAATCTTATCGCCAGTACATTATATAAGTAGGAAAGAAAACCCAAAAGCTTAAAGCACCTGGTATTCCTAGGCAGTCTCTCATAAAAGTACTAACCAGACCTAAACCTGCTAAGATTCAGAGATCGGGCATTGACTCTATTTTTTGGCAAAATTATTAAAAACTAAGAGAAAAATGTCCAAAAAGCTTACAGCACCTGGTATTCCCAGGCGGTCTCCCATCCAAGTACTAACCAGGCCCAAACCTGCTTAGCTTCAGAGATCAGACGAGATCAGGCATAGCCAGGTTGGTATGGCCGTAAGCGAAGACTGCTGCAAAGAGAGGGCTATTTAAAGACCAGCCAATCTAATCGCCAGTACATTATATAAGTAGGAAAGAAAACCCAAAAGCTAAAAGCACCTGGTATTCCTAGGCAGTCTCTCATCAAAGTACTAACCAGACCTAAACCTGCTAAGATTCAGAGATCGGGCATTGAATCTTTTTTTTTTTTTTTAATGAAAGATTATTATATAATTCGTGAAATTTTCCAAAAAGATTAAAGCACCTGGTATTCCCAGGCAGTCTCCCATCCATGTACTAACCAGGCCCAAACCTGCTAATATTCAGAGATCGGGCATTGACTCTATTTTTTGGCAAAATTATTAAAAACTAAGTGAAAAATGTCCAAAAAGCTTACAGCACCTGGTATTCCCAGGCGGTCTCCCATCCAAGTACTAACCAGGCCCAAACCTGCTTAGCTTCCGAGATCAGACGAGATCGGACATAGCCAGGTTGGTATGGCCGTAAGCGAAGTCTGCTGCAAAGAGAGGGCTATTTAAAGACCAGCCAATCTTATCGCCAGTACATTATATAAGTAGGAAAGAAAACCCAAAAGCTTAAAGCACCTGGTATTCCTAGGCAGTCTCTCATAAAAGTACTAACCAGACCTAAACCTGCTAAGATTCAGAGATCGGGCATTGACTCTATTTTTTGGCAAAATTATTAAAAACTAAGAGAAAAATGTCCAAAAAGCTTACAGCACCTGGTATTCCCAGGCGGTCTCCCATCCAAGTACTAACCAGGCCCAAACCTGCAAATATTCAGAGATCGGGCATTGACTCTATTTTTTGGCAAAATTATTATATACTAAGTGAAAAATGTCCAGAAAGCTTACAGCACCTGGTATTCCCAGGCGGTCTCCCATCCAAGTACTAACCAGGCCCAAACCTGCTTAGCTTCCGAGATCAGACGAGATCGGGCATAGCCAGGTTGGTATGGCCGTAAGCGAAGTCTGCTGCAAAGAGAGGGCTATTTAAAGAACAGCCAATCTTATCGCCAGTACATTATATAAGTAGTAAAGAAAACCCAAAAGCTTAAAGCACCTGGTATTCCTAGGCAGTCTCTAATAAAAAAACTAACCAGACCTAAACCTGCTAAGATTCAGAGATCGGGCATTGACTCTATTTTTTGGCAAAATTATTATAAACTAAGTGAAAAATGTCCAAAAAGTTTACAGCACCTGGTATTCCCAGGCGGTCTCCCATCCAAGTACTAACCAGGCCCAAACCTGCTAAGATTCAGAGATCGGGCATTGACTCTTTTTTTTTTTTTTAATGAAAGATTATTATATAATTCGTGAAATTTTCCAAAAAGATTAAAGCACCTGGTATTCCCAGGCTGTCTCCCATCCATGTACTAACCAGGCCCAAACCTGCAAATATTCAGAGATCGGGCATTGACTTTTTTTTTGGCAAAATTATTATATACTAAGTGAAAAATGTCCAAAAAGCTTACAGCACCTGGTATTCAATCAATCAATCAATCACCTTTATTTATATAGTGCTTTAAACAAAATACATTGCGTCAAAGCACTGAACAACATTCATTAGGAAAACAGTGTCTCAATAATGCAAAATTATAATTAAAGGCAGTATATTCCCAGGCAGTCTCCCATCCATGTACTAAACAGGCCCAAACCTGCTAATATTCAGAGATCAGGCACTGACTCTATTTTTTGGCAAAATTATTATATACTAAGTGAAAAATGTCCAAAAAGCTTACAGCACCTGGAATTCCCAGGCGGTCTCCCATCCAAGTACTAACCAGGCCCAAACCTGCTTAGCTTCCGAGATCAGACAAGATCGGACATAGCCAGGTTGGTATGGCCGTAAGCGAAGTCTGCTGCAAAGAGAGGGCTATTTAAAGACCAGCCAATCTTATCGCCAGTACATTATATAAGTAGGAAAGAAAACCCAAAAGCTTAAAGCACCTGGTATTCCTAGGCAGTCTCTCATAAAAGTACTAACCAGACCTAAACCTGCTAAGATTCAGAGATCGGGCATTGACTCTATTTTTTGGCAAAATTATTAAAAACTAAGAGAAAAATGTCCAAAAAGCTTACAGCACCTGGTATTCCCAGGCGGTCTCCCATCCAAGTACTAACCAGGCCCAAACCTGCTTAGCTTCAGAGATCAGACGAGATCAGGCATAGCCAGGTTGGTATGGCCGTAAGCGAAGACTGCTGCAAAGAGAGGGCTATTTAAAGACCAGCCAATCTAATCGCCAGTACATTATATAAGTAGGAAAGAAAACCCAAAAGCTAAAAGCACCTGGTATTCCTAGGCAGTCTCTCATCAAAGTACTAACCAGACCTAAACCTGCTAAGATTCAGAGATCGGGCATTGAATCTTTTTTTTTTTTTTAATGAAAGATTATTATATAATTCGTGAAATTTTCCAAAAAGATTAAAGCACCTGGTATTCCCAGGCAGTCTCCCATCCATGTACTAACCAGGCCCAAACCTGCTAATATTCAGAGATCGGGCATTGACTCTATTTTTTGGCAAAATTATTATATACTAAGTGAAAAATGTCCAAAAAGCTTACAGCACCTGGTATACCCAGGCGGGCTCCCATCCAAGTACTAACCAGGCCCAAACCTGCTTAGCTTCCGAGATCAGACGAGATCGGGCATAGCCAGGTTGGTATGGCCGTAAGCGAAGTCTGCTGCAAAGAGAGGGCTATTTAAAGAACAGCCAATCTTATCGCCAGTACATTATATAAGTAGGAAAGAAAACCCAAAAGCTTAAAGCACCTGGTATTCCTAGGCAGTCTCTCATAAAAGTACTAACCAGACCTAAACCTGCTAAGATTCAGAGATCGGGCATTGACTCTATTTTTTGGCAAAATTATTAAAAACTAAGTGAAAAATGTCCAAAAAGCTTACAGCACCTGGTATTCCCAGGCGGTCTCCCATCCAAGTACTAACCAGGCCCAAACCTGCTTAGCTTCCGAGATCAGACGAGATCGGACATAGCCAGGTTGGTATGGCCGTAAGCGAAGTCTGCTGCAAAGAGAGGGCTATTTAAAGACCAGCCAATCTTATCGCCAGTACATTATATAAGTAGGAAAGAAAACCCAAAAGCTTAAAGCACCTGGTATTCCTAGGCAGTCTCTCATAAAAGTACTAACCAGACCTAAACCTGCTAAGATTCAGAGATCGGGCATTGAATCTTTTTTTTTTTTTTTAATGAAAGATTATTATATAATTCGTGAAATTTTCCAAAAAGATTAAAGCACCTGGTATTCCCAGGCAGTCTCCCATCCATGTACTAACCAGGCCCAAACCTGCTAATATTCAGAGATCGGGCATTGACTCTATTTTTTGGCAAAATTATTAAAAACTAAGTGAAAAATGTCCAAAAAGCTTACAGCACCTGGTATTCCCAGGCGGTCTCCCATCCAAGTACTAACCAGGCCCAAACCTGCTTAGCTTGCGAGATCAGACGAGATCGGACATAGCCAGGTTGGTATGGCCGTAAGCGAAGTCTGCTGCAAAGAGAGGGCTATTTAAAGACCAGCCAATCTTATCGCCAGTACATTATATAAGTAGGAAAGAAAACCCAAAAGCTAAAAGCACCTGGTATTCCTAGGCAGTCTCTCATCAAAGTACTAACCAGACCTAAACCTGCTAAGATTCAGAGATCAGGCATTGAATCTTTTTTTTTTTTTTAATGAAAGATTATTATATAATTCGTGAAATTTTCCAAAAAGATTAAAGCACCTGGTATTCCCAGGCAGTCTCCCATCCATGTACTAACCAGGCCCAAACCTGCTAATATTCAGAGATCGGGCATTGACTCTATTTTTTGGAAAAATTATTATATACTAAGTGAAAAATGTCCAAAAAGCTTACAGCACCTGGTATTCAATCAATCAATCAGTCACCTTTATTTATATAGTGCTTTAAACAAAATACATTGCGTCAAAGCACTGAACAACATTCATTAGGAAAACAGTGTCTCAATAATGCAAAATTATAATTAAAGGCAGTATATTCCCAGGCAGTCTCCCATCCATGTACTAAACAGGCCCAAACCTGCTAATATTCAGAGATCAGGCACTGACTCTATTTTTTGGCAAAATTATTATATACTAAGTGAAAAATGTCCAAAAAGCTTACAGCACCTGGAATTCCCAGGCGGTCTCCCATCCAAGTACTAACCAGGCCCAAACCTGCTTAGCTTCCGAGATCAGACAAGATCGGACATAGCCAGGTTGGTATGGCCATAAGCGAAGTCTGCTGCAAAGAGAGGGGTATTTAAAGACCAGCCAATCTTATCGCCAGTACATTATATAAGTAGGAAAGAAAACCCAAAAGCTTAAAGCACCTGGTATTCCTAGGCAGTCTCTCATAAAAGTACTAACCAGACCTAAACCTGCTAAGATTCAGAGATCGGGCATTGACTCTATTTTTTGGCAAAATTATTAAAAACTAAGAGAAAAATGTCCAAAAAGCTTACAGCACCTGGTATTCCCAGGCGGTCTCCCATCCAAGTACTAACCAGGCCCAAACC
>NC_068417.1:42071975-42099004 GCF_023724105.1 Carassius gibelio
TGGCAAAATTATTAAAAACTAAGTGAAAAATGTCCAAAAAGCTTACAGCACCTGGTATTCCCAGGCGGTCTCCCATCCAAGTACTAACCAGGCCCAAACCTGCTTAGCTTCCGAGATCAGACGAGATCGGACATAGCCAGGTTGGTATGGCCGTAAGCGAAGTCTGCTGCAAAGAGAGGGCTATTTAAAGACCAGCCAATCTTATCGCCAGTACATTATATAAGTAGGAAAGAAAACCCAAAAGCTTAAAGCACCTGGTATTCCTAGGCAGTCTCTCATAAAAGTACTAACCAGACCTAAACCTGCTAAGATTCAGAGATCGGGCATTGACTCTATTTTTTGGCAAAATTATTAAAAACTAAGAGAAAAATGTCCAAAAAGCTTACAGCACCTGGTATTCCCAGGCGGTCTCCCATCCAAGTACTAACCAGGCCCAAACCTGCAAATATTCAGAGATCGGGCATTGACTCTATTTTTTGGCAAAATTATTATATACTAAGTGAAAAATGTCCAAAAAGCTTACAGCACCTGGTATTCCCAGGCGGTCTCCCATCCAAGTACTAACCAGGCCCAAACCTGCTTAGCTTCCGAGAGCAGACGAGATCGGGCATAGCCAGGTTGGTATGGCCGTAAGCGAAGTCTGCTGCAAAGAGAGGGCTATTTAAAGAACAGCCAATCTTATCGCCAGTACATTATATAAGTAGTAAAGAAAACCCAAAAGCTTAAAGCACCTGGTATTCCTAGGCAGTCTCTAATAAAAAAACTAACCAGACCTAAACCTGCTAAGATTCAGAGATCGGGCATTGACTCTATTTTTTGGCAAAATTATTATAAACTAAGTGAAAAATGTCCAAAAAGTTTACAGCACCTGGTATTCCCAGGCGGTCTCCCATCCAAGTACTAACCAGGCCCAAACCTGCTAAGATTCAGAGATCGGGCATTGACTCTTTTTTTTTTTTTTAATGAAAGATTATTATATAATTCGTGAAATTTTCCAAAAAGATTAAAGCACCTGGTATTCCCAGGCTGTCTCCCATCCATGTACTAACCAGGCCCAAACCTGCAAATATTCAGAGATCGGGCATTGACTTTTTTTTTGGCAAAATTATTATATACTAAGTGAAAAATGTCCAAAAAGCTTACAGCACCTGGTATTCAATCAATCAATCAATCACCTTTATTTATATAGTGCTTTAAACAAAATACATTGCGTCAAAGCACTGAACAACATTCATTAGGAAAACAGTGTCTCAATAATGCAAAATTATAATTAAAGGCAGTATATTCCCAGGCAGTCTCCCATCCATGTACTAAACAGGCCCAAACCTGCTAATATTCAGAGATCAGGCACTGACTCTATTTTTTGGCAAAATTATTATATACTAAGTGAAAAATGTCCAAAAAGCTTACAGCACCTGGAATTCCCAGGCGGTCTCCCATCCAAGTACTAACCAGGCCCAAACCTGCTTAGCTTCCGAGATCAGACAAGATCAGACATAGCCAGGTTGGTATGGCCGTAAGCGAAGTCTGCTGCAAAGAGAGGGCTATTTAAAGACCAGCCAATCTTATCGCCAGTACATTATATAAGTAGGAAAGAAAACCCAAAAGCTTAAAGCACCTGGTATTCCTAGGCAGTCTCTCATAAAAGTACTAACCAGACCTAAACCTGCTAAGATTCAGAGATCGGGCATTGACTCTATTTTTTGGCAAAATTATTAAAAACTAAGAGAAAAATGTCCAAAAAGCTTACAGCACCTGGTATTCCCAGGCGGTCTCCCATCCAAGTACTAACCAGGCCCAAACCTGCTTAGCTTCAGAGATCAGACGAGATCAGGCATAGCCAGGTTGGTATGGCCGTAAGCGAAGACTGCTGCAAAGAGAGGGCTATTTAAAGACCAGCCAATCTAATCGCCAGTACATTATATAAGTAGGAAAGAAAACCCAAAAGCTAAAAGCACCTGGTATTCCTAGGCAGTCTCTCATCAAAGTACTAACCAGACCTAAACCTGCTAAGATTCAGAGATCGGGCATTGACTCTATTTTTTGGCAAAATTATTAAAAACTAAGTGAAAAATGTCCAAAAAGCTTACAGCACCTGGTATTCCCAGGCGGTCTCCCATCCAAGTACTAACCAGGCCCAAACCTGCTTAGCTTCCGAGATCAGACGAGATCGGACATAGCCAGGTTGGTATGGCCGTAAGCGAAGTCTGCTGCAAAGAGAGGGCTATTTAAAGACCAGCCAATCTTATCGCCAGTACATTATATAAGTAGGAAAGAAAACCCAAAAGCTTAAAGCACCTGGTATTCCTAGGCAGTCTCTCATAAAAGTACTAACCAGACCTAAACCTGCTAAGATTCAGAGATCGGGCATTGACTCTATTTTTTGGCAAAATTATTAAAAACTAAGAGAAAAATGTCCAAAAAGCTTACAGCACCTGGTATTCCCAGGCGGTCTCCCATCCAAGTACTAACCAGGCCCAAACCTGCTTAGCTTCAGAGATCAGACGAGATCAGGCATAGCCAGGTTGGTATGGCCGTAAGCGAAAACTGCTGCAAAGAGAGGGCTATTTAAAGACCAGCCAATCTAATCGCCAGTACATTATATAAGTAGGAAAGAAAACCCAAAAGCTAAAAGCACCTGGTATTCCTAGGCAGTCTCTCATCAAAGTACTAACCAGACCTAAACCTGCTAAGATTCAGAGATCGGGCATTGAATCTTTTTTTTTTTTTTTTAATGAAAGATTATTATATAATTCGTGAAATTTTCCAAAAAGATTAAAGCACCTGGTATTCCCAGGCAGTCTCCCATCCATGTACTAACCAGGCCCAAACCTGCTAATATTCAGAGATCGGGCATTGACTCTATTTTTTGGCAAAATTATTAAAAACTAAGTGAAAAATGTCCAAAAAGCTTACAGCACCTGGTATTCCCAGGCGGTCTCCCATCCAAGTACTAACCAGGCCCAAACCTGCTTAGCTTCCGAGATCAGACGAGATCGGACATAGCCAGGTTGGTATGGCCGTAAGCGAAGTCTGCTGCAAAGAGAGGGCTATTTAAAGACCAGCCAATCTTATCGCCAGTACATTATATAAGTAGGAAAGAAAACCCAAAAGCTTAAAGCACCTGGTATTCCTAGGCAGTCTCTCATAAAAGTACTAACCAGACCTAAACCTGCTAAGATTCAGAGATCGGGCATTGACTCTATTTTTTGGCAAAATTATTAAAAACTAAGTGAAAAATGTCCAAAAAGCTTACAGCACCTGGTATTCCCAGGCGGTCTCCCATCCAAGTACTAACCAGGCCCAAACCTGCTTAGCTTCCGAGATCAGACGAGATCGGACATAGCCAGGTTGGTATGGCCGTAAGCGAAGTCTGCTGCAAAGAGAGGGCTATTTAAAGACCAGCCAATCTTATCGCCAGTACATTATATAAGTAGGAAAGAAAACCCAAAAGCTTAAAGCACCTGGTATTCCTAGGCAGTCTCTCATAAAAGTACTAACCAGACCTAAACCTGCTAAGATTCAGAGATCGGGCATTGACTCTATTTTTTGGCAAAATTATTAAAAACTAAGAGAAAAATGTCCAAAAAGCTTACAGCACCTGGTATTCCCAGGCGGTCTCCCATCCAAGTACTAACCAGGCCCAAACCTGCTTAGCTTCAGAGATCAGACGAGATCAGGCATAGCCAGGTTGGTATGGCCGTAAGCGAAGACTCCTGCAAAGAGAGGGCTATTTAAAGACCAGCCAATCTAATCGCCAGTACATTATATAAGTAGGAAAGAAAACCCAAAAGCTAAAAGCACCTGGTATTCCTAGGCAGTCTCTCATCAAAGTACTAACCAGACCTAAACCTGCTAAGATTCAGAGATCGGGCATTGAATCTTTTTTTTTTTTTTTAATGAAAGATTATTATATAATTCGTGAAATTTTCCAAAAAGATTAAAGCACCTGGTATTCCCAGGCAGTCTCCCATCCATGTACTAACCAGGCCCAAACCTGCTAATATTCAGAGATCGGGCATTGACTCTATTTTTTGGCAAAATTATTAAAAACTAAGTGAAAAATGTCCCAAAAGCTTACAGCACCTGGTATTCCCAGGCGGTCTCCCATCCAAGTACTAACCAGGCCCAAACCTGCTTAGCTTCCGAGATCAGACGAGATCGGACATAGCCAGGTTGGTATGGCCGTAAGCGAAGTCTGCTGCAAAGAGAGGGCTATTTAAAGACCAGCCAATCTTATCGCCAGTACATTATATAAGTAGGAAAGAAAACCCAAAAGCTTAAAGCACCTGGTATTCCTAGGCAGTCTCTCATAAAAGTACTAACCAGACCTAAACCTGCTAAGATTCAGAGATCGGGCATTGACTCTATTTTTTGGCAAAATTATTAAAAACTAAGAGAAAAATGTCCAAAAAGCTTACAGCACCTGGTATTCCCAGGCGGTCTCCCATCCAAGTACTAACCAGGCCCAAACCTGCTTAGCTTCAGAGATCAGACGAGATCAGGCATAGCCAGGTTGGTATGGCCGTAAGCGAAGACTGCTGCAAAGAGAGGGCTATTTAAAGACCAGCCAATCTAATCGCCAGTACATTATATAAGTAGGAAAGAAAACCCAAAAGCTAAAAGCACCTGGTATTCCTAGGCAGTCTCTCATCAAAGTACTAACCAGACCTAAACCTGCTAAGATTCAGAGATCAGGCATTGAATCTTTTTTTTTTTTTTAATGAAAGATTATTATATAATTCGTGAAATTTTCCAAAAAGATTAAAGCACCTGGTATTCCCAGGCAGTCTCCCATCCATGTACTAACCAGGCCCAAACCTGCTAATATTCAGAGATCGGGCATTGACTCTATTTTTTGGAAAAATTATTATATACTAAGTGAAAAATGTCCAAAAAGCTTACAGCACCTGGTATTCAATCAATCAATCAATCACCTTTATTTATATAGTGCTTTAAACAAAATACATTGCGTCAAAGCACTGAACAACATTCATTAGGAAAACAGTGTCTCAATAATGCAAAATTATAATTAAAGGCAGTATATTCCCAGGCAGTCTCCCATCCATGTACTAAACAGGCCCAAACCTGCTAATATTCAGAGATCAGGCACTGACTCTATTTTTTGGCAAAATTATTATATACTAAGTGAAAAATGTCCAAAAAGCTTACAGCACCTGGAATTCCCAGGCGGTCTCCCATCCAAGTACTAACCAGGCCCAAACCTGCTTAGCTTCCGAGATCAGACAAGATCGGACATAGCCAGGTTGGTATGGCCATAAGCGAAGTCTGCTGCAAAGAGAGGGGTATTTAAAGACCAGCCAATCTTATCGCCAGTACATTATATAAGTAGGAAAGAAAACCCAAAAGCTTAAAGCACCTGGTATTCCTAGGCAGTCTCTCATAAAAGTACTAACCAGACCTAAACCTGCTAAGATTCAGAGATCGGGCATTGACTCTATTTTTTGGCAAAATTATTAAAAACTAAGAGAAAAATGTCCAAAAAGCTTACAGCACCTGGTATTCCCAGGCGGTCTCCCATCCAAGTACTAACCAGGCCCAAACCTGCTTAGCTTCAGAGATCAGACGAGATCAGGCATAGCCAGGTTGGTATGGCCGTAAGCGAAGACTGCTGCAAAGAGAGGGCTATTTAAAGACCAGCCAATCTAATCGCCAGTACATTATATAAGTAGGAAAGAAAACCCAAAAGCTAAAAGCACCTGGTATTCCTAGGCAGTCTCTCATCAAAGTACTAACCAGACCTAAACCTGCTAAGATTCAGAGATCGGGTATTGAATCTTTTTTTTTTTTTTTTAATGAAAGATTATTATATAATTCGTGAAATTTTCCAAAAAGATTAAAGCACCTGGTATTCCCAGGCAGTCTCCCATCCATGTACTAACCAGGCCCAAACCTGCTAATATTCAGAGATCGGGCATTGACTCTATTTTTTGGCAAAATTATTATATACTAAGTGAAAAATGTCCAAAAAGCTTACAGCACCTGGTATTCAATCAATCAATCAATCACCTTTATTTATATAGTGCTTTAAACAAAATACATTGCGTCAAAGCACTGAACAACATTCATTAGGAAAACAGTGTCTCAATAATGCAAAATTATAATTAAAGGCAGTATATTCCCAGGCAGTCTCCCATCCATGTACTAAACAGGCCCAAACCTGCTAATATTCAGAGATCAGGCACTGACTCTATTTTTTGGCAAAATTATTATATACTAAGTGAAAAATGTCCAAAAAGCTTACAGCACCTGGAATTCCCAGGCGGTCTCCCATCCAAGTACTAACCAGGCCCAAACCTGCTTAGCTTCCGAGATCAGACAAGATCAGACATAGCCAGGTTGGTATGGCCGTAAGCGAAGTCTGCTGCAAAGAGAGGGCTATTTAAAGACCAGCCAATCTTATCGCCAGTACATTATATAAGTAGGAAAGAAAACCCAAAAGCTTAAAGCACCTGGTATTCCTAGGCAGTCTCTCATAAAAGTACTAACCAGACCTAAACCTGCTAAGATTCAGAGATCGGGCATTGACTCTATTTTTTGGCAAAATTATTAAAAACTAAGAGAAAAATGTCCAAAAAGCTTACAGCACCTGGTATTCCCAGGCGGTCTCCCATCCAAGTACTAACCAGGCCCAAACCTGCTTAGCTTCAGAGATCAGACGAGATCAGGCATAGCCAGGTTGGTATGGCCGTAAGCGAAGACTGCTGCAAAGAGAGGGCTATTTAAAGACCAGCCAATCTAATCGCCAGTACATTATATAAGTAGGAAAGAAAACCCAAAAGCTAAAAGCACCTGGTATTCCTAGGCAGTCTCTCATCAAAGTACTAACCAGACCTAAACCTGCTAAGATTCAGAGATCGGGCATTGAATCTTTTTTTTTTTTTTTTAATGAAAGATTATTATATAATTCGTGAAATTTTCCAAAAAGATTAAAGCACCTGGTATTCCCAGGCAGTCTCCCATCCATGTACTAACCAGGCCCAAACCTGCTAATATTCAGAGATCGGGCATTGACTCTATTTTTTGGCAAAATTATTATATACTAAGTGAAAAATGTCCAAAAAGCTTACAGCACCTGGTATTCAATCAATCAATCAATCACCTTTATTTATATAGTGCTTTAAACAAAATACATTGCGTCAAAGCACTGAACAACATTCATTAGGAAAACAGTGTCTCAATAATGCAAAATTATAATTAAAGGCAGTATATTCCCAGGCAGTCTCCCATCCATGTACTAAACAGGCCCAAACCTGCTAATATTCAGAGATCAGGCACTGACTCTATTTTTTGGCAAAATTATTATATACTAAGTGAAAAATGTCCAAAAAGCTTACAGCACCTGGAATTCCCAGGCGGTCTCCCATCCAAGTACTAACCAGGCCCAAACCTGCTTAGCTTCCGAGATCAGACAAGATCAGACATAGCCAGGTTGGTATGGCCGTAAGCGAAGTCTGCTGCAAAGAGAGGGCTATTTAAAGACCAGCCAATCTTATCGCCAGTACATTATATAAGTAGGAAAGAAAACCCAAAAGCTTAAAGCACCTGGTATTCCTAGGCAGTCTCTCATAAAAGTACTAACCAGACCTAAACCTGCTAAGATTCAGAGATCGGGCATTGACTCTATTTTTTGGCAAAATTATTAAAAACTAAGAGAAAAATGTCCAAAAAGCTTACAGCACCTGGTATTCCCAGGCGGTCTCCCATCCAAGTACTAACCAGGCCCAAACCTGCTTAGCTTCAGAGATCAGACGAGATCAGGCATAGCCAGGTTGGTATGGCCGTAAGCGAAGACTGCTGCAAAGAGAGGGCTATTTAAAGACCAGCCAATCTAATCGCCAGTACATTATATAAGTAGGAAAGAAAACCCAAAAGCTAAAAGCACCTGGTATTCCTAGGCAGTCTCTCATCAAAGTACTAACCAGACCTAAACCTGCTAAGATTCAGAGATCGGGCATTGAATCTTTTTTTTTTTTTTTAATGAAAGATTATTATATAATTCGTGAAATTTTCCAAAAAGATTAAAGCACCTGGTATTCCCAGGCAGTCTCCCATCCATGTACTAACCAGGCCCAAACCTGCTAATATTCAGAGATCGGGCATTGACTCTATTTTTTGGCAAAATTATTAAAAACTAAGTGAAAAATGTCCAAAAAGCTTACAGCACCTGGTATTCCCAGGCGGTCTCCCATCCAAGTACTAACCAGGCCCAAACCTGCTTAGCTTCCGAGATCAGACGAGATCGGACATAGCCAGGTTGGTATGGCCGTAAGCGAAGTCTGCTGCAAAGAGAGGGCTATTTAAAGACCAGCCAATCTTATCGCCAGTACATTATATAAGTAGGAAAGAAAACCCAAAAGCTTAAAGCACCTGGTATTCCTAGGCAGTCTCTCATAAAAGTACTAACCAGACCTAAACCTGCTAAGATTCAGAGATCGGGCATTGACTCTATTTTTTGGCAAAATTATTAAAAACTAAGAGAAAAATGTCCAAAAAGCTTACAGCACCTGGTATTCCCAGGCGGTCTCCCATCCAAGTACTAACCAGGCCCAAACCTGCAAATATTCAGAGATCGGGCATTGACTCTATTTTTTGGCAAAATTATTATATACTAAGTGAAAAATGTCCAAAAAGCTTACAGCACCTGGTATTCCCAGGCGGTCTCCCATCCAAGTACTAACCAGGCCCAAACCTGCTTAGCTTCCGAGATCAGACGAGATCGGGCATAGCCAGGTTGGTATGGCCGTAAGCGAAGTCTGCTGCAAAGAGAGGGCTATTTAAAGAACAGCCAATCTTATCGCCAGTACATTATATAAGTAGTAAAGAAAACCCAAAAGCTTAAAGCACCTGGTATTCCTAGGCAGTCTCTAATAAAAAAACTAACCAGACCTAAACCTGCTAAGATTCAGAGATCGGGCATTGACTCTATTTTTTGGCAAAATTATTATAAACTAAGTGAAAAATGTCCAAAAAGTTTACAGCACCTGGTATTCCCAGGCGGTCTCCCATCCAAGTACTAACCAGGCCCAAACCTGCTAAGATTCAGAGATCGGGCATTGACTCTTTTTTTTTTTTTTAATGAAAGATTATTATATAATTCGTGAAATTTTCCAAAAAGATTAAAGCACCTGGTATTCCCAGGCTGTCTCCCATCCATGTACTAACCAGGCCCAAACCTGCAAATATTCAGAGATCGGGCATTGACTTTTTTTTTGGCAAAATTATTATATACTAAGTGAAAAATGTCCAAAAAGCTTACAGCACCTGGTATTCAATCAATCAATCAATCACCTTTATTTATATAGTGCTTTAAACAAAATACATTGCGTCAAAGCACTGAACAACATTCATTAGGAAAACAGTGTCTCAATAATGCAAAATTATAATTAAAGGCAGTATATTCCCAGGCAGTCTCCCATCCATGTACTAAACAGGCCCAAACCTGCTAATATTCAGAGATCAGGCACTGACTCTATTTTTTGGCAAAATTATTATATACTAAGTGAAAAATGTCCAAAAAGCTTACAGCACCTGGAATTCCCAGGCGGTCTCCCATCCAAGTACTAACCAGGCCCAAACCTGCTTAGCTTCCGAGATCAGACAAGATCGGACATAGCCAGGTTGGTATGGCCGTAAGCGAAGTCTGCTGCAAAGAGAGGGCTATTTAAAGACCAGCCAATCTTATCGCCAGTACATTATATAAGTAGGAAAGAAAACCCAAAAGCTTAAAGCACCTGGTATTCCTAGGCAGTCTCTCATAAAAGTACTAACCAGACCTAAACCTGCTAAGATTCAGAGATCGGGCATTGACTCTATTTTTTGGCAAAATTATTAAAAACTAAGAGAAAAATGTCCAAAAAGCTTACAGCACCTGGTATTCCCAGGCGGTCTCCCATCCAAGTACTAACCAGGCCCAAACCTGCTTAGCTTCAGAGATCAGACGAGATCAGGCATAGCCAGGTTGGTATGGCCGTAAGCGAAGACTGCTGCAAAGAGAGGGCTATTTAAAGACCAGCCAATCTAATCGCCAGTACATTATATAAGTAGGAAAGAAAACCCAAAAGCTAAAAGCACCTGGTATTCCTAGGCAGTCTCTCATCAAAGTACTAACCAGACCTAAACCTGCTAAGATTCAGAGATCGGGCATTGAATCTTTTTTTTTTTTTTAATGAAAGATTATTATATAATTCGTGAAATTTTCCAAAAAGATTAAAGCACCTGGTATTCCCAGGCAGTCTCCCATCCATGTACTAACCAGGCCCAAACCTGCTAATATTCAGAGATCGGGCATTGACTCTATTTTTTGGCAAAATTATTATATACTAAGTGAAAAATGTCCAAAAAGCTTACAGCACCTGGTATACCCAGGCGGGCTCCCATCCAAGTACTAACCAGGCCCAAACCTGCTTAGCTTCCGAGATCAGACGAGATCGGGCATAGCCAGGTTGGTATGGCCGTAAGCGAAGTCTGCTGCAAAGAGAGGGCTATTTAAAGAACAGCCAATCTTATCGCCAGTACATTATATAAGTAGGAAAGAAAACCCAAAAGCTTAAAGCACCTGGTATTCCTAGGCAGTCTCTCATAAAAGTACTAACCAGACCTAAACCTGCTAAGATTCAGAGATCGGGCATTGACTCTATTTTTTGGCAAAATTATTAAAAACTAAGTGAAAAATGTCCAAAAAGCTTACAGCACCTGGTATTCCCAGGCGGTCTCCCATCCAAGTACTAACCAGGCCCAAACCTGCTTAGCTTCCGAGATCAGACGAGATCGGACATAGCCAGGTTGGTATGGCCGTAAGCGAAGTCTGCTGCAAAGAGAGGGCTATTTAAAGACCAGCCAATCTTATCGCCAGTACATTATATAAGTAGGAAAGAAAACCCAAAAGCTTAAAGCACCTGGTATTCCTAGGCAGTCTCTCATAAAAGTACTAACCAGACCTAAACCTGCTAAGATTCAGAGATCGGGCATTGACTCTATTTTTTGGCAAAATTATTAAAAACTAAGAGAAAAATGTCCAAAAAGCTTACAGCACCTGGTATTCCCAGGCGGTCTCCCATCCAAGTACTAACCAGGCCCAAACCTGCTTAGCTTCAGAGATCAGACGAGATCAGGCATAGCCAGGTTGGTATGGCCGTAAGCGAAGACTGCTGCAAAGAGAGGGCTATTTAAAGACCAGCCAATCTAATCGCCAGTACATTATATAAGTAGGAAAGAAAACCCAAAAGCTAAAAGCACCTGGTATTCCTAGGCAGTCTCTCATCAAAGTACTAACCAGACCTAAACCTGCTAAGATTCAGAGATCGGGCATTGAATCTTTTTTTTTTTTTTTAATGAAAGATTATTATATAATTCGTGAAATTTTCCAAAAAGATTAAAGCACCTGGTATTCCCAGGCAGTCTCCCATCCATGTACTAACCAGGCCCAAACCTGCTAATATTCAGAGATCGGGCATTGACTCTATTTTTTGGCAAAATTATTAAAAACTAAGTGAAAAATGTCCAAAAAGCTTACAGCACCTGGTATTCCCAGGCGGTCTCCCATCCAAGTACTAACCAGGCCCAAACCTGCTTAGCTTGCGAGATCAGACGAGATCGGACATAGCCAGGTTGGTATGGCCGTAAGCGAAGTCTGCTGCAAAGAGAGGGCTATTTAAAGACCAGCCAATCTTATCGCCAGTACATTATATAAGTAGGAAAGAAAACCCAAAAGCTAAAAGCACCTGGTATTCCTAGGCAGTCTCTCATCAAAGTACTAACCAGACCTAAACCTGCTAAGATTCAGAGATCAGGCATTGAATCTTTTTTTTTTTTTTAATGAAAGATTATTATATAATTCGTGAAATTTTCCAAAAAGATTAAAGCACCTGGTATTCCCAGGCAGTCTCCCATCCATGTACTAACCAGGCCCAAACCTGCTAATATTCAGAGATCGGGCATTGACTCTATTTTTTGGAAAAATTATTATATACTAAGTGAAAAATGTCCAAAAAGCTTACAGCACCTGGTATTCAATCAATCAATCAGTCACCTTTATTTATATAGTGCTTTAAACAAAATACATTGCGTCAAAGCACTGAACAACATTCATTAGGAAAACAGTGTCTCAATAATGCAAAATTATAATTAAAGGCAGTATATTCCCAGGCAGTCTCCCATCCATGTACTAAACAGGCCCAAACCTGCTAATATTCAGAGATCAGGCACTGACTCTATTTTTTGGCAAAATTATTATATACTAAGTGAAAAATGTCCAAAAAGCTTACAGCACCTGGAATTCCCAGGCGGTCTCCCATCCAAGTACTAACCAGGCCCAAACCTGCTTAGCTTCCGAGATCAGACAAGATCGGACATAGCCAGGTTGGTATGGCCATAAGCGAAGTCTGCTGCAAAGAGAGGGGTATTTAAAGACCAGCCAATCTTATCGCCAGTACATTATATAAGTAGGAAAGAAAACCCAAAAGCTTAAAGCACCTGGTATTCCTAGGCAGTCTCTCATAAAAGTACTAACCAGACCTAAACCTGCTAAGATTCAGAGATCGGGCATTGACTCTATTTTTTGGCAAAATTATTAAAAACTAAGAGAAAAATGTCCAAAAAGCTTACAGCACCTGGTATTCCCAGGCGGTCTCCCATCCAAGTACTAACCAGGCCCAAACCTGCTTAGCTTCAGAGATCAGACGAGATCAGGCATAGCCAGGTTGGTATGGCCGTAAGCGAAGACTGCTGCAAAGAGAGGGCTATTTAAAGACCAGCCAATCTAATCGCCAGTACATTATATAAGTAGGAAAGAAAACCCAAAAGCTAAAAGCACCTGGTATTCCTAGGCAGTCTCTCATCAAAGTACTAACCAGACCTAAACCTGCTAAGATTCAGAGATCGGGCATTGACTCTATTTTTTGGCAAAATTATTAAAAACTAAGTGAAAAATGTCCAAAAAGCTTACAGCACCTGGTATTCCCAGGCTGTCTCCCATCCAAGTACTAACCAGGCCCAAACCTGCTTAGCTTCCGAGATCAGACGAGATCGGACATAGCCAGGTTGGTATGGCCGTAAGCGAAGTCTGCTGCAAAGAGAGGGCTATTTAAAGACCAGCCAATCTTATCGCCAGTACATTATATAAGTAGGAAAGAAAACCCAAAAGCTTAAAGCACCTGGTATTCCTAGGCAGTCTCTCATAAAAGTACTAACCAGACCTAAACCTGCTAAGATTCAGAGATCGGGCATTGACTCTATTTTTTGGCAAAATTATTAAAAACTAAGAGAAAAATGTCCAAAAAGCTTACAGCACCTGGTATTCCCAGGCGGTCTCCCATCCAAGTACTAACCAGGCCCAAACCTGCTTAGCTTCAGAGATAAGACGAGATCAGGCATAGCCAGGTTGGTATGGCCGTAAGCGAAGACTGCTGCAAAGAGAGGGCTATTTAAAGACCAGCCAATCTAATCGCCAGTACATTATATAAGTAGGAAAGAAAACCCAAAAGCTAAAAGCACCTGGTATTCCTAGGCAGTCTCTCATCAAAGTACTAACCAGACCTAAACCTGCTAAGATTCAGAGATCGGGCATTGAATCTTTTTTTTTTTTTTTTATGAAAGATTATTATATAATTCGTGAAATTTTCCAAAAAGATTAAAGCACCTGGTATTCCCAGGCAGTCTCCCATCCATGTACTAACCAGGCCCAAACCTGCTAATATTCAGAGATCGGGCATTGACTCTATTTTTTGGCAAAATTATTAAAAACTAAGTGAAAAATGTCCAAAAAGCTTACAGCACCTGGTATTCCCAGGCGGTCTCCCATCCAAGTACTAAGCAGGCCCAAACCTGCTTAGCTTCCGAGATCAGACGAGATCGGACATAGCCAGGTTGGTATGGCCGTAAGCGAAGTCTGCTGCAAAGAGAGGGCTATTTAAAGACCAGCCAATCTTATCGCCAGTACATTATATAAGTAGGAAAGAAAACCCAAAAGCTTAAAGCACCTGGTATTCCTAGGCAGTCTCTCATAAAAGTACTAACCAGACCTAAACCTGCTAAGATTCAGAGATCGGGCATTGACTCTATTTTTTGGCAAAATTATTAAAAACTAAGAGAAAAATGTCCAAAAAGCTTACAGCACCTGGTATTCCCAGGCGGTCTCCCATCCAAGTACTAACCAGGCCCAAACCTGCAAATATTCAGAGATCGGGCATTGACTCTATTTTTTGGCAAAATTATTATATACTAAGTGAAAAATGTCCAAAAAGCTTACAGCACCTGGTATTCCCAGGCGGTCTCCCATCCAAGTACTAACCAGGCCCAAACCTGCTTAGCTTCCGAGATCAGACGAGATCGGGCATAGCCAGGTTGGTATGGCCGTAAGCGAAGTCTGCTGCAAAGAGAGGGCTATTTAAAGAACAGCCAATCTTATCGCCAGTACATTATATAAGTAGTAAAGAAAACCCAAAAGCTTAAAGCACCTGGTATTCCTAGGCAGTCTCTAATAAAAAAACTAACCAGACCTAAACCTGCTAAGATTCAGAGATCGGGCATTGACTCTATTTTTTGGCAAAATTATTATAAACTAAGTGAAAAATGTCCAAAAAGTTTACAGCACCTGGTATTCCCAGGCGGTCTCCCATCCAAGTACTAACCAGGCCCAAACCTGCTAAGATTCAGAGATCGGGCATTGACTCTTTTTTTTTTTTTTAATGAAAGATTATTATATAATTCGTGAAATTTTCCAAAAAGATTAAAGCACCTGGTATTCCCAGGCTGTCTCCCATCCATGTACTAACCAGGCCCAAACCTGCAAATATTCAGAGATCGGGCATTGACTTTTTTTTTGGCAAAATTATTATATACTAAGTGAAAAATGTCCAAAAAGCTTACAGCACCTGGTATTCAATCAATCAATCAATCACCTTTATTTATATAGTGCTTTAAACAAAATACATTGCGTCAAAGCACTGAACAACATTCATTAGGAAAACAGTGTCTCAATAATGCAAAATTATAATTAAAGGCAGTATATTCCCAGGCAGTCTCCCATCCATGTACTAAACAGGCCCAAACCTGCTAATATTCAGAGATCAGGCACTGACTCTATTTTTTGGCAAAATTATTATATACTAAGTGAAAAATGTCCAAAAAGCTTACAGCACCTGGAATTCCCAGGCGGTCTCCCATCCAAGTACTAACCAGGCCCAAACCTGCTTAGCTTCCGAGATCAGACAAGATCAGACATAGCCAGGTTGGTATGGCCGTAAGCGAAGTCTGCTGCAAAGAGAGGGCTATTTAAAGACCAGCCAATCTTATCGCCAGTACATTATATAAGTAGGAAAGAAAACCCAAAAGCTTAAAGCACCTGGTATTCCTAGGCAGTCTCTCATAAAAGTACTAACCAGACCTAAACCTGCTAAGATTCAGAGATCGGGCATTGACTCTATTTTTTGGCAAAATTATTAAAAACTAAGAGAAAAATGTCCAAAAAGCTTACAGCACCTGGTATTCCCAGGCGGTCTCCCATCCAAGTACTAACCAGGCCCAAACCTGCTTAGCTTCAGAGATCAGACGAGATCAGGCATAGCCAGGTTGGTATGGCCGTAAGCGAAGACTCCTGCAAAGAGAGGGCTATTTAAAGACCAGCCAATCTAATCGCCAGTACATTATATAAGTAGGAAAGAAAACCCAAAAGCTAAAAGCACCTGGTATTCCTAGGCAGTCTCTCATCAAAGTACTAACCAGACCTAAACCTGCTAAGATTCAGAGATCGGGCATTGAATCTTTTTTTTTTTTTTTAATGAAAGATTATTATATAATTCGTGAAATTTTCCAAAAAGATTAAAGCACCTGGTATTCCCAGGCAGTCTCCCATCCATGTACTAACCAGGCCCAAACCTGCTAATATTCAGAGATCGGGCATTGACTCTATTTTTTGGCAAAATTATTAAAAACTAAGTGAAAAATGTCCCAAAAGCTTACAGCACCTGGTATTCCCAGGCGGTCTCCCATCCAAGTACTAACCAGGCCCAAACCTGCTTAGCTTCCGAGATCAGACGAGATCGGACATAGCCAGGTTGGTATGGCCGTAAGCGAAGTCTGCTGCAAAGAGAGGGCTATTTAAAGACCAGCCAATCTTATCGCCAGTACATTATATAAGTAGGAAAGAAAACCCAAAAGCTTAAAGCACCTGGTATTCCTAGGCAGTCTCTCATAAAAGTACTAACCAGACCTAAACCTGCTAAGATTCAGAGATCGGGCATTGACTCTATTTTTTGGCAAAATTATTAAAAACTAAGAGAAAAATGTCCAAAAAGCTTACAGCACCTGGTATTCCCAGGCGGTCTCCCATCCAAGTACTAACCAGGCCCAAACCTGCTTAGCTTCAGAGATCAGACGAGATCAGGCATAGCCAGGTTGGTATGGCCGTAAGCGAAGACTGCTGCAAAGAGAGGGCTATTTAAAGACCAGCCAATCTAATCGCCAGTACATTATATAAGTAGGAAAGAAAACCCAAAAGCTAAAAGCACCTGGTATTCCTAGGCAGTCTCTCATCAAAGTACTAACCAGACCTAAACCTGCTAAGATTCAGAGATCAGGCATTGAATCTTTTTTTTTTTTTTAATGAAAGATTATTATATAATTCGTGAAATTTTCCAAAAAGATTAAAGCACCTGGTATTCCCAGGCAGTCTCCCATCCATGTACTAACCAGGCCCAAACCTGCTAATATTCAGAGATCGGGCATTGACTCTATTTTTTGGAAAAATTATTATATACTAAGTGAAAAATGTCCAAAAAGCTTACAGCACCTGGTATTCAATCAATCAATCAATCACCTTTATTTATATAGTGCTTTAAACAAAATACATTGCGTCAAAGCACTGAACAACATTCATTAGGAAAACAGTGTCTCAATAATGCAAAATTATAATTAAAGGCAGTATATTCCCAGGCAGTCTCCCATCCATGTACTAAACAGGCCCAAACCTGCTAATATTCAGAGATCAGGCACTGACTCTATTTTTTGGCAAAATTATTATATACTAAGTGAAAAATGTCCAAAAAGCTTACAGCACCTGGAATTCCCAGGCGGTCTCCCATCCAAGTACTAACCAGGCCCAAACCTGCTTAGCTTCCGAGATCAGACAAGATCGGACATAGCCAGGTTGGTATGGCCATAAGCGAAGTCTGCTGCAAAGAGAGGGGTATTTAAAGACCAGCCAATCTTATCGCCAGTACATTATATAAGTAGGAAAGAAAACCCAAAAGCTTAAAGCACCTGGTATTCCTAGGCAGTCTCTCATAAAAGTACTAACCAGACCTAAACCTGCTAAGATTCAGAGATCGGGCATTGACTCTATTTTTTGGCAAAATTATTAAAAACTAAGAGAAAAATGTCCAAAAAGCTTACAGCACCTGGTATTCCCAGGCGGTCTCCCATCCAAGTACTAACCAGGCCCAAACCTGCTTAGCTTCAGAGATCAGACGAGATCAGGCATAGCCAGGTTGGTATGGCCGTAAGCGAAGACTGCTGCAAAGAGAGGGCTATTTAAAGACCAGCCAATCTAATCGCCAGTACATTATATAAGTAGGAAAGAAAACCCAAAAGCTAAAAGCACCTGGTATTCCTAGGCAGTCTCTCATCAAAGTACTAACCAGACCTAAACCTGCTAAGATTCAGAGATCGGGCATTGAATCTTTTTTTTTTTTTTTTTAATGAAAGATTATTATATAATTCGTGAAATTTTCCAAAAAGATTAAAGCACCTGGTATTCCCAGGCAGTCTCCCATCCATGTACTAACCAGGCCCAAACCTGCTAATATTCAGAGATCGGGCATTGACTCTATTTTTTGGCAAAATTATTATATACTAAGTGAAAAATGTCCAAAAAGCTTACAGCACCTGGTATTCAATCAATCAATCAATCACCTTTATTTATATAGTGCTTTAAACAAAATACATTGCGTCAAAGCACTGAACAACATTCATTAGGAAAACAGTGTCTCAATAATGCAAAATTATAATTAAAGGCAGTATATTCCCAGGCAGTCTCCCATCCATGTACTAAACAGGCCCAAACCTGCTAATATTCAGAGATCAGGCACTGACTCTATTTTTTGGCAAAATTATTATATACTAAGTGAAAAATGTCCAAAAAGCTTACAGCACCTGGAATTCCCAGGCGGTCTCCCATCCAAGTACTAACCAGGCCCAAACCTGCTTAGCTTCCGAGATCAGACAAGATCAGACATAGCCAGGTTGGTATGGCCGTAAGCGAAGTCTGCTGCAAAGAGAGGGCTATTTAAAGACCAGCCAATCTTATCGCCAGTACATTATATAAGTAGGAAAGAAAACCCAAAAGCTTAAAGCACCTGGTATTCCTAGGCAGTCTCTCATAAAAGTACTAACCAGACCTAAACCTGCTAAGATTCAGAGATCGGGCATTGACTCTATTTTTTGGCAAAATTATTAAAAACTAAGAGAAAAATGTCCAAAAAGCTTACAGCACCTGGTATTCCCAGGCGGTCTCCCATCCAAGTACTAACCAGGCCCAAACCTGCTTAGCTTCAGAGATCAGACGAGATCAGGCATAGCCAGGTTGGTATGGCCGTAAGCGAAGACTGCTGCAAAGAGAGGGCTATTTAAAGACCAGCCAATCTAATCGCCAGTACATTATATAAGTAGGAAAGAAAACCCAAAAGCTAAAAGCACCTGGTATTCCTAGGCAGTCTCTCATCAAAGTACTAACCAGACCTAAACCTGCTAAGATTCAGAGATCGGGCATTGACTCTATTTTTTGGCAAAATTATTAAAAACTAAGTGAAAAATGTCCAAAAAGCTTACAGCACCTGGTATTCCCAGGCGGTCTCCCATCCAAGTACTAACCAGGCCCAAACCTGCTTAGCTTCCGAGATCAGACGAGATCGGACATAGCCAGGTTGGTATGGCCGTAAGCGAAGTCTGCTGCAAAGAGAGGGCTATTTAAAGACAAGCCAATCTTATCGCCAGTACATTATATAAGTAGGAAAGAAAACCCAAAAGCTTAAAGCACCTGGTATTCCTAGGCAGTCTCTCATAAAAGTACTAACCAGACCTAAACCTGCTAAGATTCAGAGATCGGGCATTGACTCTATTTTTTGGCAAAATTATTAAAAACTAAGAGAAAAATGTCCAAAAAGCTTACAGCACCTGGTATTCCCAGGCGGTCTCCCATCCAAGTACTAACCAGGCCCAAACCTGCTTAGCTTCAGAGATCAGACGAGATCAGGCATAGCCAGGTTGGTATGGCCGTAAGCGAAGACTGCTGCAAAGAGAGGGCTATTTAAAGACCAGCCAATCTAATCGCCAGTACATTATATAAGTAGGAAAGAAAACCCAAAAGCTAAAAGCACCTGGTATTCCTAGGCAGTCTCTCATCAAAGTACTAACCAGACCTAAACCTGCTAAGATTCAGAGATCGGGCATTGAATCTTTTTTTTTTTTTTTTAATGAAAGATTATTATATAATTCGTGAAATTTTCCAAAAAGATTAAAGCACCTGGTATTCCCAGGCAGTCTCCCATCCATGTACTAACCAGGCCCAAACCTGCTAATATTCAGAGATCGGGCATTGACTCTATTTTTTGGCAAAATTATTAAAAACTAAGTGAAAAATGTCCCAAAAGCTTACAGCACCTGGTATTCCCAGGCGGTCTCCCATCCAAGTACTAACCAGGCCCAAACCTGCTTAGCTTCCGAGATCAGACGAGATCGGACATAGCCAGGTTGGTATGGCCGTAAGCGAAGTCTGCTGCAAAGAGAGGGCTATTTAAAGACCAGCCAATCTTATCGCCAGTACATTATATAAGTAGGAAAGAAAACCCAAAAGCTTAAAGCACCTGGTATTCCTAGGCAGTCTCTCATAAAAGTACTAACCAGACCTAAACCTGCTAAGATTCAGAGATCGGGCATTGACTCTATTTTTTGGCAAAATTATTAAAAACTAAGAGAAAAATGTCCAAAAAGCTTACAGCACCTGGTATTCCCAGGCGGTCTCCCATCCAAGTACTAACCAGGCCCAAACCTGCTTAGCTTCAGAGATCAGACGAGATCAGGCATAGCCAGGTTGGTATGGCCGTAAGCGAAGACTGCTGCAAAGAGAGGGCTATTTAAAGACCAGCCAATCTAATCGCCAGTACATTATATAAGTAGGAAAGAAAACCCAAAAGCTAAAAGCACCTGGTATTCCTAGGCAGTCTCTCATCAAAGTACTAACCAGACCTAAACCTGCTAAGATTCAGAGATCAGGCATTGAATCTTTTTTTTTTTTTAATGAAAGATTATTATATAATTCGTGAAATTTTCCAAAAAGATTAAAGCACCTGGTATTCCCAGGCAGTCTCCCATCCATGTACTAACCAGGCCCAAACCTGCTAATATTCAGAGATCGGGCATTGACTCTATTTTTTGGAAAAATTATTATATACTAAGTGAAAAATGTCCAAAAAGCTTACAGCACCTGGTATTCAATCAATCAATCAATCACCTTTATTTATATAGTGCTTTAAACAAAATACATTGCGTCAAAGCACTGAACAACATTCATTAGGAAAACAGTGTCTCAATAATGCAAAATTATAATTAAAGGCAGTATATTCCCAGGCAGTCTCCCATCCATGTACTAAACAGGCCCAAACCTGCTAATATTCAGAGATCAGGCACTGACTCTATTTTTTGGCAAAATTATTATATACTAAGTGAAAAATGTCCAAAAAGCTTACAGCACCTGGAATTCCCAGGCGGTCTCCCATCCAAGTACTAACCAGGCCCAAACCTGCTTAGCTTCCGAGATCAGACAAGATCGGACATAGCCAGGTTGGTATGGCCATAAGCGAAGTCTGCTGCAAAGAGAGGGGTATTTAAAGACCAGCCAATCTTATCGCCAGTACATTATATAAGTAGGAAAGAAAACCCAAAAGCTTAAAGCACCTGGTATTCCTAGGCAGTCTCTCATAAAAGTACTAACCAGACCTAAACCTGCTAAGATTCAGAGATCGGGCATTGACTCTATTTTTTGGCAAAATTATTAAAAACTAAGAGAAAAATGTCCAAAAAGCTTACAGTACCTGGTATTCCCAGGCGGTCTCCCATCCAAGTACTAACCAGGCCCAAACCTGCTTAGCTTCAGAGATCAGACGAGATCAGGCATAGCCAGGTTGGTATGGCCGTAAGCGAAGACTGCTGCAAAGAGAGGGCTATTTAAAGACCAGCCAATCTAATCGCCAGTACATTATATAAGTAGGAAAGAAAACCCAAAAGCTAAAAGCACCTGGTATTCCTAGGCAGTCTCTCATCAAAGTACTAACCAGACCTAAACCTGCTAAGATTCAGAGATCGGGCATTGAATCTTTTTTTTTTTTTTTTTAATGAAAGATTATTATATAATTCGTGAAATTTTCCAAAAAGATTAAAGCACCTGGTATTCCCAGGCAGTCTCCCATCCATGTACTAACCAGGCCCAAACCTGCTAATATTCAGAGATCGGGCATTGACTCTATTTTTTGGCAAAATTATTATATACTAAGTGAAAAATGTCCAAAAAGCTTACAGCACCTGGTATTCAATCAATCAATCAATCACCTTTATTTATATAGTGCTTTAAACAAAATACATTGCGTCAAAGCACTGAACAACATTCATTAGGAAAACAGTGTCTCAATAATGCAAAATTATAATTAAAGGCAGTATATTCCCAGGCAGTCTCCCATCCATGTACTAAACAGGCCCAAACCTGCTAATATTCAGAGATCAGGCACTGACTCTATTTTTTGGCAAAATTATTATATACTAAGTGAAAAATGTCCAAAAAGCTTACAGCACCTGGAATTCCCAGGCGGTCTCCCATCCAAGTACTAACCAGGCCCAAACCTGCTTAGCTTCCGAGATCAGACAAGATCAGACATAGCCAGGTTGGTATGGCCGTAAGCGAAGTCTGCTGCAAAGAGAGGGCTATTTAAAGACCAGCCAATCTTATCGCCAGTACATTATATAAGTAGGAAAGAAAACCCAAAAGCTTAAAGCACCTGGTATTCCTAGGCAGTCTCTCATAAAAGTACTAACCAGACCTAAACCTGCTAAGATTCAGAGATCGGGCATTGACTCTATTTTTTGGCAAAATTATTAAAAACTAAGAGAAAAATGTCCAAAAAGCTTACAGCACCTGGTATTCCCAGGCGGTCTCCCATCCAAGTACTAACCAGGCCCAAACCTGCTTAGCTTCAGAGATCAGACGAGATCAGGCATAGCCAGGTTGGTATGGCCGTAAGCGAAGACTGCTGCAAAGAGAGGGCTATTTAAAGACCAGCCAATCTAATCGCCAGTACATTATATAAGTAGGAAAGAAAACCCAAAAGCTAAAAGCACCTGGTATTCCTAGGCAGTCTCTCATCAAAGTACTAACCAGACCTAAACCTGCTAAGATTCAGAGATCGGGCATTGAATCTTTTTTTTTTTTTTTTAATGAAAGATTATTATATAATTCGTGAAATTTTCCAAAAAGATTAAAGCACCTGGTATTCCCAGGCAGTCTCCCATCCATGTACTAACCAGGCCCAAACCTGCAAATATTCAGAGATCGGGCATTGACTCTATTTTTTGGCAAAATTATTAAAAACTAAGTGAAAAATGTCCAAAAAGCTTACAGCACCTGGTATTCCCAGGCGGTCTCCCATCCAAGTACTAACCAGGCCCAAACCTGCTTAGCTTCCGAGATCAGACGAGATCGGACATAGCCAGGTTGGTATGGCCGTAAGCGAAGTCTGCTGCAAAGAGAGGGCTATTTAAAGACCAGCCAATCTTATCGCCAGTACATTATATAAGTAGGAAAGAAAACCCAAAAGCTTAAAGCACCTGGTATTCCTAGGCAGTCTCTCATAAAAGTACTAACCAGACCTAAACCTGCTAAGATTCAGAGATCGGGCATTGACTCTATTTTTTGGCAAAATTATTAAAAACTAAGAGAAAAATGTCCAAAAAGCTTACAGCACCTGGTATTCCCAGGCGGTCTCCCATCCAAGTACTAACAAGGCCCAAACCTGCTTAGCTTCAGAGATCAGACGAGATCAGGCATAGCCAGGTTGGTATGGCAGTAAGCGAAGACTGCTGCAAAGAGAGGGCTATTTAAAGACCAGCCAATCTAATCGCCAGTACATTATATAAGTAGGAAAGAAAACCCAAAAGCTAAAAGCACCTGGTATTCCTAGGCAGTCTCTCATCAAAGTACTAACCAGACCTAAACCTGCTAAGATTCAGAGATCGGGCATTGAATCTTTTTTTTTTTTTTTTTATGAAAGATTATTATATAATTCGTGAAATTTTCCAAAAAGATTAAAGCACCTGGTATTCCCAGGCAGTCTCCCATCCATGTACTAACCAGGCCCAAACCTGCTAATATTCAGAGATCGGGCATTGACTCTATTTTTTGGCAAAATTATTAAAAACTAAGTGAAAAATGTCCAAAAAGCTTACAGCACCTGGTATTCCCAGGCGGTCTCCCATCCAAGTACTAACCAGGCCCAAACCTGCTTAGCTTCCGAGATCAGACGAGATCGGACATAGCCAGGTTGGTATGGCCGTAAGCGAAGTCTGCTGCAAAGAGAGGGCTATTTAAAGACCAGCCAATCTTATCGCCAGTACATTATATAAGTAGGAAAGAAAACCCAAAAGCTTAAAGCACCTGGTATTCCTAGGCAGTCTCTCATAAAAGTACTAACCAGACCTAAACCTGCTAAGATTCAGAGATCGGGCATTGACTCTATTTTTTGGCAAAATTATTAAAAACTAAGAGAAAAATGTCCAAAAAGCTTACAGCACCTGGTATTCCCAGGCGGTCTCCCATCCAAGTACTAACCAGGCCCAAACCTGCTTAGCTTCAGAGATCAGACGAGATCAGGCATAGCCAGGTTGGTATGGCCGTAAGCGAAGACTGCTGCAAAGAGAGGGCTATTTAAAGACCAGCCAATCTAATCGCCAGTACATTATATAAGTAGGAAAGAAAACCCAAAAGCTAAAAGCACCTGGTATTCCTAGGCAGTCTCTCATCAAAGTACTAACCAGACCTAAACCTGCTAAGATTCAGAGATCAGGCATTGAATCTTTTTTTTTTTTTAATGAAAGATTATTATATAATTCGTGAAATTTTCCAAAAAGATTAAAGCACCTGGTATTCCCAGGCAGTCTCCCATCCATGTACTAACCAGGCCCAAACCTGCAAATATTCAGAGATCGGGCATTGACTCTATTTTTTGGCAAAATTATTATATACTAAGTGAAAAATGTCCAAAAAGCTTACAGCACCTGGTATTCCCAGGCGGTCTCCCATCCAAGTACTAACCAGGCCCAAACCTGCTTAGCTTCCGAGATCAGACGAGATCGGGCATAGCCAGGTTGGTATGGCCGTAAGCGAAGTCTGCTGCAAAGAGAGGGCTATTTAAAGAACAGCCAATCTTATCGCCAGTACATTATATAAGTAGTAAAGAAAACCCAAAAGCTTAAAGCACCTGGTATTCCTAGGCAGTCTCTAATAAAAAAACTAACCAGACCTAAACCTGCTAAGATTCAGAGATCGGGCATTGACTCTATTTTTTGGCAAAATTATTATAAACTAAGTGAAAAATGTCCAAAAAGTTTACAGCACCTGGTATTCCCAGGCGGTCTCCCATCCAAGTACTAACCAGGCCCAAACCTGCTAAGATTCAGAGATCGGGCATTGACTCTTTTTTTTTTTTTTAATGAAAGATTATTATATAATTCGTGAAATTTTCCAAAAAGATTAAAGCACCTGGTATTCCCAGGCTGTCTCCCATCCATGTACTAACCAGGCCCAAACCTGCAAATATTCAGAGATCGGGCATTGACTTTTTTTTTGGCAAAATTATTATATACTAAGTGAAAAATGTCCAAAAAGCTTACAGCACCTGGTATTCAATCAATCAATCAATCACCTTTATTTATATAGTGCTTTAAACAAAATACATTGCGTCAAAGCACTGAACAACATTCATTAGGAAAACAGTGTCTCAATAATGCAAAATTATAATTAAAGGCAGTATATTCCCAGGCAGTCTCCCATCCATGTACTAAACAGGCCCAAACCTGCTAATATTCAGAGATCAGGCACTGACTCTATTTTTTGGCAAAATTATTATATACTAAGTGAAAAAGGTCCAAAAAGCTTACAGCACCTGGAATTCCCAGGCGGTCTCCCATCCAAGTACTAACCAGGCCCAAACCTGCTTAGCTTCCGAGATCAGACAAGATCGGACATAGCCAGGTTGGTATGGCCGTAAGCGAAGTCTGCTGCAAAGAGAGGGCTATTTAAAGACCAGCCAATCTTATCGCCAGTACATTATATAAGTAGGAAAGAAAACCCAAAAGCTTAAAGCACCTGGTATTCCTAGGCAGTCTCTCATAAAAGTACTAACCAGACCTAAACCTGCTAAGATTCAGAGATCGGGCATTGACTCTATTTTTTGGCAAAATTATTAAAAACTAAGAGAAAAATGTCCAAAAAGCTTACAGCACCTGGTATTCCCAGGCGGTCTCCCATCCAAGTACTAACCAGGCCCAAACCTGCTTAGCTTCAGAGATCAGACGAGATCAGGCATAGCCAGGTTGGTATGGCCGTAAGCGAAGACTGCTGCAAAGAGAGGGCTATTTAAAGACCAGCCAATCTAATCGCCAGTACATTATATAAGTAGGAAAGAAAACCCAAAAGCTAAAAGCACCTGGTATTCCTAGGCAGTCTCTCATCAAAGTACTAACCAGACCTAAACCTGCTAAGATTCAGAGATCGGGCATTGAATCTTTTTTTTTTTTTTTAATGAAAGATTATTATATAATTCGTGAAATTTTCCAAAAAGATTAAAGCACCTGGTATTCCCAGGCAGTCTCCCATCCATGTACTAACCAGGCCCAAACCTGCTAATATTCAGAGATCGGGCATTGACTCTATTTTTTGGCAAAATTATTATATACTAAGTGAAAAATGTCCAAAAAGCTTACAGCACCTGGTATACCCAGGCGGGCTCCCATCCAAGTACTAACCAGGCCCAAACCTGCTTAGCTTCCGAGATCAGACGAGATCGGGCATAGCCAGGTTGGTATGGCCGTAAGCGAAGTCTGCTGCAAAGAGAGGGCTATTTAAAGAACAGCCAATCTTATCGCCAGTACATTATATAAGTAGGAAAGAAAACCCAAAAGCTTAAAGCACCTGGTATTCCTAGGCAGTCTCTCATAAAAGTACTAACCAGACCTAAACCTGCTAAGATTCAGAGATCGGGCATTGACTCTATTTTTTGGCAAAATTATTAAAAACTAAGTGAAAAATGTCCAAAAAGCTTACAGCACCTGGTATTCCCAGGCGGTCTCCCATCCAAGTACTAACCAGGCCCAAACCTGCTTAGCTTCCGAGATCAGACGAGATCGGACATAGCCAGGTTGGTATGGCCGTAAGCGAAGTCTGCTGCAAAGAGAGGGCTATTTAAAGACCAGCCAATCTTATCGCCAGTACATTATATAAGTAGGAAAGAAAACCCAAAAGCTTAAAGCACCTGGTATTCCTAGGCAGTCTCTCATAAAAGTACTAACCAGACCTAAACCTGCTAAGATTCAGAGATCGGGCATTGACTCTATTTTTTGGCAAAATTATTAAAAACTAAGAGAAAAATGTCCAAAAAGCTTACAGCACCTGGTATTCCCAGGCGGTCTCCCATCCAAGTACTAACCAGGCCCAAACCTGCTTAGCTTCAGAGATCAGACGAGATCAGGCATAGCCAGGTTGGTATGGCCGTAAGCGAAGACTGCTGCAAAGAGAGGGCTATTTAAAGACCAGCCAATCTAATCGCCAGTACATTATATAAGTAGGAAAGAAAACCCAAAAGCTAAAAGCACCTGGTATTCCTAGGCAGTCTCTCATCAAAGTACTAACCAGACCTAAACCTGCTAAGATTCAGAGATCGGGCATTGAATCTTTTTTTTTTTTTTTAATG
>NC_068417.1:42099504-42112004 GCF_023724105.1 Carassius gibelio
TTTTGGGTTTTCTTTCCTACTTATATAATGTACTGGCGATAAGATTGGCTGTTCTTTAAATAGCCCTCTCTTTGCAGCAGACTTCGCTTACGGCCATACCAACCTGGCTATGCCCGATCTCGTCTGATCTCGGAAGCTAAGCAGGTTTGGGCCTGGTTAGTACTTGGATGGGAGCCCGCCTGGGTATACCAGGTGCTGTAAGCTTTTTGGACATTTTTCACTTAGTATATAATAATTTTGCCAAAAAATAGAGTCAATGCCCGATCTCTGAATATTAGCAGGTTTGGGCCTGGTTAGTACATGGATGGGAGACTGCCTGGGAATACCAGGTGCTTTAATCTTTTTGGAAAATTTCACGAATTATATAATAATCTTTCATTAAAAAAAAAAAAAAAGATTCAATGCCCGATCTCTGAATCTTAGCAGGTTTAGGTCTGGTTAGTACTTTGATGAGAGACTGCCTAGGAATACCAGGTGCTTTTAGCTTTTGGGTTTTCTTTCCTACTTATATAATGTACTGGCGATTAGATTGGCTGGTCTTTAAATAGCCCTCTCTTTGCAGCAGTCTTCGCTTACGGCCATACCAACCTGGCTATGCCTGATCTCGTCTGATCTCTGAAGCTAAGCAGGTTTGGGCCTGGTTAGTACTTGGATGGGAGACCGCCTGGGAATACCAGGTGCTGTAAGCTTTTTGGACATTTTTCTCTTAGTTTTTAATAATTTTGCCAAAAAATAGAGTCAATGCCCGATCTCTGAATCTTAGCAGGTTTAGGTCTGGTTAGTACTTTTATGAGAGACTGCCTAGGAATACCAGGTGCTTTAAGCTTTTGGGTTTTCTTTCCTACTTATATAATGTACTGGCGATAAGATTGGCTGGTCTTTAAATAGCCCTCTCTTTGCAGCAGACTTCGCTTACGGCCATACCAACCTGGCTATGTCCGATCTCGTCTGATCTCGGAAGCTAAGCAGGTTTGGGCCTGGTTAGTACTTGGATGGGAGACCGCCTGGGAATACCAGGTGCTGTAAGCTTTTTGGACATTTTTCACTTAGTTTTTAATAATTTTGCCAAAAAATAGAGTCAATGCCCGATCTCTGAATCTTAGCAGGTTTAGGTCTGGTTAGTACTTTTATGAGAGACTGCCTAGGAATACCAGGTGCTTTAAGCTTTTGGGTTTTCTTTCCTACTTATATAATGTACTGGCGATAAGATTGGCTGTTCTTTAAATAGCCCTCTCTTTGCAGCAGACTTCGCTTACGGCCATACCAACCTGGCTATGCCCGATCTCGTCTGATCTCGGAAGCTAAGCAGGTTTGGGCCTGGTTAGTACTTGGATGGGAGCCCGCCTGGGTATACCAGGTGCTGTAAGCTTTTTGGACATTTTTCACTTAGTATATAATAATTTTGCCAAAAAATAGAGTCAATGCCCGATCTCTGAATATTAGCAGGTTTGGGCCTGGTTAGTACATGGATGGGAGACTGCCTGGGAATACCAGGTGCTTTAATCTTTTTGGAAAATTTCACGAATTATATAATAATCTTTCATTAAAAAAAAAAAAAAAGATTCAATGCCCGATCTCTGAATCTTAGCAGGTTTAGGTCTGGTTAGTACTTTGATGAGAGACTGCCTAGGAATACCAGGTGCTTTTAGCTTTTGGGTTTTCTTTCCTACTTATATAATGTACTGGCGATTAGATTGGCTGGTCTTTAAATAGCCCTCTCTTTGCAGCAGTCTTCGCTTACGGCCATACCAACCTGGCTATGCCTGATCTCGTCTGATCTCTGAAGCTAAGCAGGTTTGGGCCTGGTTAGTACTTGGATGGGAGACCGCCTGGGAATACCAGGTGCTGTAAGCTTTTTGGACATTTTTCTCTTAGTTTTTAATAATTTTGCCAAAAAATAGAGTCAATGCCCGATCTCTGAATCTTAGCAGGTTTAGGTCTGGTTAGTACTTTTATGAGAGACTGCCTAGGAATACCAGGTGCTTTAAGCTTTTGGGTTTTCTTTCCTACTTATATAATGTACTGGCGATAAGATTGGCTGGTCTTTAAATAGCCCTCTCTTTGCAGCAGACTTCGCTTACGGCCATACCAACCTGGCTATGTCCGATCTTGTCTGATCTCGGAAGCTAAGCAGGTTTGGGCCTGGTTAGTACTTGGATGGGAGACCGCCTGGGAATTCCAGGTGCTGTAAGCTTTTTGGACCTTTTTCACTTAGTATATAATAATTTTGCCAAAAAATAGAGTCAGTGCCTGATCTCTGAATATTAGCAGGTTTGGGCCTGTTTAGTACATGGATGGGAGACTGCCTGGGAATATACTGCCTTTAATTATAATTTTGCATTATTGAGACACTGTTTTCCTAATGAATGTTGTTCAGTGCTTTGACGCAATGTATTTTGTTTAAAGCACTATATAAATAAAGGTGATTGATTGATTGATTGAATACCAGGTGCTGTAAGCTTTTTGGACATTTTTCACTTAGTATATAATAATTTTGCCAAAAAAAAAGTCAATGCCCGATCTCTGAATATTTGCAGGTTTGGGCCTGGTTAGTACATGGATGGGAGACAGCCTGGGAATACCAGGTGCTTTAATCTTTTTGGAAAATTTCACGAATTATATAATAATCTTTCATTAAAAAAAAAAAAAAGAGTCAATGCCCGATCTCTGAATCTTAGCAGGTTTGGGCCTGGTTAGTACTTGGATGGGAGACCGCCTGGGAATACCAGGTGCTGTAAACTTTTTGGACATTTTTCACTTAGTTTATAATAATTTTGCCAAAAAATAGAGTCAATGCCCGATCTCTGAATCTTAGCAGGTTTAGGTCTGGTTAGTTTTTTTATTAGAGACTGCCTAGGAATACCAGGTGCTTTAAGCTTTTGGGTTTTCTTTACTACTTATATAATGTACTGGCGATAAGATTGGCTGTTCTTTAAATAGCCCTCTCTTTGCAGCAGACTTCGCTTACGGCCATACCAACCTGGCTATGCCCGATCTCGTCTGATCTCGGAAGCTAAGCAGGTTTGGGCCTGGTTAGTACTTGGATGGGAGACCGCCTGGGAATACCAGGTGCTGTAAGCTTTTTGGACATTTTTCACTTAGTATATAATAATTTTGCCAAAAAATAGAGTCAATGCCCGATCTCTGAATATTTGCAGGTTTGGGCCTGGTTAGTACATGGATGGGAGACTGCCTGGGAATACCAGGTGCTTTAATCTTTTTGGAAAATTTCACGAATTATATAATAATCTTTCATTAAAAAAAAAAAAAGATTCAATGCCTGATCTCTGAATCTTAGCAGGTTTAGGTCTGGTTAGTACTTTGATGAGAGACTGCCTAGGAATACCAGGTGCTTTTAGCTTTTGGGTTTTCTTTCCTACTTATATAATGTACTGGCGATTAGATTGGCTGGTCTTTAAATAGCCCTCTCTTTGCAGCAGTCTTCGCTTACGGCCATACCAACCTGGCTATGCCTGATCTCGTCTGATCTCTGAAGCTAAGCAGGTTTGGGCCTGGTTAGTACTTGGATGGGAGACCGCCTGGGAATACCAGGTGCTGTAAGCTTTTTGGACATTTTTCTCTTAGTTTTTAATAATTTTGCCAAAAAATAGAGTCAATGCCCGATCTCTGAATCTTAGCAGGTTTAGGTCTGGTTAGTACTTTTATGAGAGACTGCCTAGGAATACCAGGTGCTTTAAGCTTTTGGGTTTTCTTTCCTACTTATATAATGTACTGGCGATAAGATTGGCTGGTCTTTAAATAGCCCTCTCTTTGCAGCAGACTTCGCTTACGGCCATACCAACCTGGCTATGTCCGATCTCGTCTGATCTCGGAAGCTAAGCAGGTTTGGGCCTGGTTAGTACTTGGATGGGAGACCGCCTGGGAATACCAGGTGCTGTAAGCTTTTTGGACATTTTTCACTTAGTTTTTAATAATTTTGCCAAAAAATAGAGTCAATGCCCGATCTCTGAATATTAGCAGGTTTGGGCCTGGTTAGTACATGGATGGGAGACTGCCTGGGAATACCAGGTGCTTTAATCTTTTTGGAAAATTTCACGAATTATATAATAATCTTTCATAAAAAAAAAAAAAAAAAGATTCAATGCCCGATCTCTGAATCTTAGCAGGTTTAGGTCTGGTTAGTACTTTGATGAGAGACTGCCTAGGAATACCAGGTGCTTTTAGCTTTTGGGTTTTCTTTCCTACTTATATAATGTACTGGCGATTAGATTGGCTGGTCTTTAAATAGCCCTCTCTTTGCAGCAGTCTTCGCTTACTGCCATACCAACCTGGCTATGCCTGATCTCGTCTGATCTCTGAAGCTAAGCAGGTTTGGGCCTTGTTAGTACTTGGATGGGAGACCGCCTGGGAATACCAGGTGCTGTAAGCTTTTTGGACATTTTTCTCTTAGTTTTTAATAATTTTGCCAAAAAATAGAGTCAATGCCCGATCTCTGAATCTTAGCAGGTTTAGGTCTGGTTAGTACTTTTATGAGAGACTGCCTAGGAATACCAGGTGCTTTAAGCTTTTGGGTTTTCTTTCCTACTTATATAATGTACTGGCGATAAGATTGGCTGGTCTTTAAATAGCCCTCTCTTTGCAGCAGACTTCGCTTACGGCCATACCAACCTGGCTATGTCCGATCTCGTCTGATCTCGGAAGCTAAGCAGGTTTGGGCCTGGTTAGTACTTGGATGGGAGACCGCCTGGGAATACCAGGTGCTGTAAGCTTTTTGGACATTTTTCACTTAGTTTTTAATAATTTTGCCAAAAAATAGAGTCAATGCCCGATCTCTGAATATTTGCAGGTTTGGGCCTGGTTAGTACATGGATGGGAGACTGCCTGGGAATACCAGGTGCTTTAATCTTTTTGGAAAATTTCACGAATTATATAATAATCTTTCATTAAAAAAAAAAAAAAAAGATTCAATGCCCGATCTCTGAATCTTAGCAGGTTTAGGTCTGGTTAGTACTTTGATGAGAGACTGCCTAGGAATACCAGGTGCTTTTAGCTTTTGGGTTTTCTTTCCTACTTATATAATGTACTGGCGATTAGATTGGCTGGTCTTTAAATAGCCCTCTCTTTGCAGCAGTCTTCGCTTACGGCCATACCAACCTGGCTATGCCTGATCTCGTCTGATCTCTGAAGCTAAGCAGGTTTGGGCCTGGTTAGTACTTGGATGGGAGACCGCCTGGGAATACCAGGTGCTGTAAGCTTTTTGGACATTTTTCTCTTAGTTTTTAATAATTTTGCCAAAAAATAGAGTCAATGCCCGATCTCTGAATCTTAGCAGGTTTAGGTCTGGTTAGTACTTTTATGAGAGACTGCCTAGGAATACCAGGTGCTTTAAGCTTTTGGGTTTTCTTTCCTACTTATATAATGTACTGGCGATAAGATTGGCTGGTCTTTAAATAGCCCTCTCTTTGCAGCAGACTTCGCTTACGGCCATACCAACCTGGCTATGTCTGATCTTGTCTGATCTCGGAAGCTAAGCAGGTTTGGGCCTGGTTAGTACTTGGATGGGAGACCGCCTGGGAATTCCAGGTGCTGTAAGCTTTTTGGACATTTTTCACTTAGTATATAATAATTTTGCCAAAAAATAGAGTCAGTGCCTGATCTCTGAATATTAGCAGGTTTGGGCCTGTTTAGTACATGGATGGGAGACTGCCTGGGAATATACTGCCTTTAATTATAATTTTGCATTATTGAGACACTGTTTTCCTAATGAATGTTGTTCAGTGCTTTGACGCAATGTATTTTGTTTAAAGCACTATATAAATAAAGGTGATTGATTGATTGATTGAATACCAGGTGCTGTAAGCTTTTTGGACATTTTTCACTTAGTATATAATAATTTTGCCAAAAAATAGAGTCAATGCCCGATCTCTGAATATTAGCAGGTTTGGGCCTGGTTAGTACATGGATGGGAGACTGCCTGGGAATACCAGGTGCTTTAATCTTTTTGGAAAATTTCACGAATTATATAATAATCTTTCATTAAAAAAAAAAAAAAAAAGATTCAATGCCCGATCTCTGAATCTTAGCAGGTTTAGGTCTGGTTAGTACTTTGATGAGAGACTGCCTAGGAATACCAGGTGCTTTTAGCTTTTGGGTTTTCTTTCCTACTTATATAATGTACTGGCGATTAGATTGGCTGGTCTTTAAATAGCCCTCTCTTTGCAGCAGTCTTCGCTTACGGCCATACCAACCTGGCTATGCCTGATCTCGTCTGATCTCTGAAGCTAAGCAGGTTTGGGCCTGGTTAGTACTTGGATGGGAGACCGCCTGGGAATACCAGGTACTGTAAGCTTTTTGGACATTTTTCTCTTAGTTTTTAATAATTTTGCCAAAAAATAGAGTCAATGCCCGATCTCTGAATCTTAGCAGGTTTAGGTCTGGTTAGTACTTTTATGAGAGACTGCCTAGGAATACCAGGTGCTTTAAGCTTTTGGGTTTTCTTTCCTACTTATATAATGTACTGGCGATAAGATTGGCTGGTCTTTAAATACCCCTCTCTTTGCAGCAGACTTCGCTTATGGCCATACCAACCTGGCTATGTCCGATCTTGTCTGATCTCGGAAGCTAAGCAGGTTTGGGCCTGGTTAGTACTTGGATGGGAGACCGCCTGGGAATTCCAGGTGCTGTAAGCTTTTTGGACATTTTTCACTTAGTATATAATAATTTTGCCAAAAAATAGAGTCAGTGCCTGATCTCTGAATATTAGCAGGTTTGGGCCTGTTTAGTACATGGATGGGAGACTGCCTGGGAATATACTGCCTTTAATTATAATTTTGCATTATTGAGACACTGTTTTCCTAATGAATGTTGTTCAGTGCTTTGACGCAATGTATTTTGTTTAAAGCACTATATAAATAAAGGTGATTGATTGATTGATTGAATACCAGGTGCTGTAAGCTTTTTGGACATTTTTCACTTAGTATATAATAATTTTTCCAAAAAATAGAGTCAATGCCCGATCTCTGAATATTAGCAGGTTTGGGCCTGGTTAGTACATGGATGGGAGACTGCCTGGGAATACCAGGTGCTTTAATCTTTTTGGAAAATTTCACGAATTATATAATAATCTTTCATTAAAAAAAAAAAAAGATTCAATGCCTGATCTCTGAATCTTAGCAGGTTTAGGTCTGGTTAGTACTTTGATGAGAGACTGCCTAGGAATACCAGGTGCTTTTAGCTTTTGGGTTTTCTTTCCTACTTATATAATGTACTGGCGATTAGATTGGCTGGTCTTTAAATAGCCCTCTCTTTGCAGCAGTCTTCGCTTACGGCCATACCAACCTGGCTATGCCTGATCTCGTCTGATCTCTGAAGCTAAGCAGGTTTGGGCCTGGTTAGTACTTGGATGGGAGACCGCCTGGGAATACCAGGTGCTGTAAGCTTTTTGGACATTTTTCTCTTAGTTTTTAATAATTTTGCCAAAAAATAGAGTCAATGCCCGATCTCTGAATCTTAGCAGGTTTAGGTCTGGTTAGTACTTTTATGAGAGACTGCCTAGGAATACCAGGTGCTTTAAGCTTTTGGGTTTTCTTTCCTACTTATATAATGTACTGGCGATAAGATTGGCTGGTCTTTAAATAGCCCTCTCTTTGCAGCAGACTTCGCTTACGGCCATACCAACCTGGCTATGTCCGATCTCGTCTGATCTCGGAAGCTAAGCAGGTTTGGGCCTGGTTAGTACTTGGATGGGAGACCGCCTGGGAATACCAGGTGCTGTAAGCTTTTGGGACATTTTTCACTTAGTTTTTAATAATTTTGCCAAAAAATAGAGTCAATGCCCGATCTCTGAATATTAGCAGGTTTGGGCCTGGTTAGTACATGGATGGGAGACTGCCTGGGAATACCAGGTGCTTTAATCTTTTTGGAAAATTTCACGAATTATATAATAATCTTTCATTAAAAAAAAAAAAAAAAGATTCAATGCCCGATCTCTGAATCTTAGCAGGTTTAGGTCTGGTTAGTACTTTGATGAGAGACTGCCTAGGAATACCAGGTGCTTTTAGCTTTTGGGTTTTCTTTCCTACTTATATAATGTACTGGCGATTAGATTGGCTGGTCTTTAAATAGCCCTCTCTTTGCAGCAGTCTTCGCTTACGGCCATACCAACCTGGCTATGCCTGATCTCGTCTGATCTCTGAAGCTAAGCAGGTTTGGGCCTGGTTAGTACTTGGATGGGAGACCGCCTGGGAATACCAGGTGCTGTAAGCTTTTTGGACATTTTTCTCTTAGTTTTTAATAATTTTGCCAAAAAATAGAGTCAATGCCCGATCTCTGAATCTTAGCAGGTTTAGGTCTGGTTAGTACTTTTATGAGAGACTGCCTAGGAATACCAGGTGCTTTAAGCTTTTGGGTTTTCTTTCCTACTTATATAATGTACTGGCGATAAGATTGGCTTGTCTTTAAATAGCCCTCTCTTTGCAGCAGACTTCGCTTACGGCCATACCAACCTGGCTATGTCCGATCTCGTCTGATCTCGGAAGCTAAGCAGGTTTGGGCCTGGTTAGTACTTGGATGGGAGACCGCCTGGGAATACCAGGTGCTGTAAGCTTTTTGGACATTTTTCACTTAGTTTTTAATAATTTTGCCAAAAAATAGAGTCAATGCCCGATCTCTGAATCTTAGCAGGTTTAGGTCTGGTTAGTACTTTGATGAGAGACTGCCTAGGAATACCAGGTGCTTTTAGCTTTTGGGTTTTCTTTCCTACTTATATAATGTACTGGCGATTAGATTGGCTGGTCTTTAAATAGCCCTCTCTTTGCAGCAGTCTTCGCTTACGGCCATACCAACCTGGCTATGCCTGATCTCGTCTGATCTCTGAAGCTAAGCAGGTTTGGGCCTGGTTAGTACTTGGATGGGAGACCGCCTGGGAATACCAGGTGCTGTAAGCTTTTTGGACATTTTTCTCTTAGTTTTTAATAATTTTGCCAAAAAATAGAGTCAATGCCCGATCTCTGAATCTTAGCAGGTTTAGGTCTGGTTAGTACTTTTATGAGAGACTGCCTAGGAATACCAGGTGCTTTAAGCTTTTGGGTTTTCTTTCCTACTTATATAATGTACTGGCGATAAGATTGGCTGGTCTTTAAATAGCCCTCTCTTTGCAGCAGACTTCGCTTACGGCCATACCAACCTGGCTATGTCTGATCTTGTCTGATCTCGGAAGCTAAGCAGGTTTGGGCCTGGTTAGTACTTGGATGGGAGACCGCCTGGGAATTCCAGGTGCTGTAAGCTTTTTGGACATTTTTCACTTAGTATATAATAATTTTGCCAAAAAATAGAGTCAGTGCCTGATCTCTGAATATTAGCAGGTTTGGGCCTGTTTAGTACATGGATGGGAGACTGCCTGGGAATATACTGCCTTTAATTATAATTTTGCATTATTGAGACACTGTTTTCCTAATGAATGTTGTTCAGTGCTTTGACGCAATGTATTTTGTTTAAAGCACTATATAAATAAAGGTGATTGATTGATTGATTGAATACCAGGTGCTGTAAGCTTTTTGGACATTTTTCACTTAGTATATAATAATTTTGCCAAAAAATAGAGTCAATGCCCGATCTCTGAATATTAGCAGGTTTGGGCCTGGTTAGTACATGGATGGGAGACTGCCTGGGAATACCAGGTGCTTTAATCTTTTTGGAAAATTTCACGAATTATATAATAATCTTTCATTAAAAAAAAAAAAAAAAAGATTCAATGCCCGATCTCTGAATCTTAGCAGGTTTAGGTCTGGTTAGTACTTTGATGAGAGACTGCCTAGGAATACCAGGTGCTTTTAGCTTTTGGGTTTTCTTTCCTACTTATATAATGTACTGGCGATTAGATTGGCTGGTCTTTAAATAGCCCTCTCTTTGCAGCAGTCTTCGCTTACGGCCATACCAACCTGGCTATGCCTGATCTCGTCTGATCTCTGAAGCTAAGCAGGTTTGGGCCTGGTTAGTACTTGGATGGGAGACCGCCTGGGAATACCAGGTGCTGTAAGCTTTTTGGACATTTTTCTCTTAGTTTTTAATAATTTTGCCAAAAAATAGAGTCAATGCCCGATCTCTGAATCTTAGCAGGTTTAGGTCTGGTTAGTACTTTTATGAGAGACTGCCTAGGAATACCAGGTGCTTTAAGCTTTTGGGTTTTCTTTCCTACTTATATAATGTACTGGCGATAAGATTGGCTGGTCTTTAAATACCCCTCTCTTTGCAGCAGACTTCGCTTATGGCCATACCAACCTGGCTATGTCCGATCTTGTCTGATCTCGGAAGCTAAGCAGGTTTGGGCCTGGTTAGTACTTGGATGGGAGACCGCCTGGGAATTCCAGGTGCTGTAAGCTTTTTGGACATTTTTCACTTAGTATATAATAATTTTGCCAAAAAATAGAGTCAGTGCCTGATCTCTGAATATTAGCAGGTTTGGGCCTGTTTAGTACATGGATGGGAGACTGCCTGGGAATATACTGCCTTTAATTATAATTTTGCATTATTGAGACACTGTTTTCCTAATGAATGTTGTTCAGTGCTTTGACGCAATGTATTTTGTTTAAAGCACTATATAAATAAAGGTGATTGATTGATTGATTGAATACCAGGTGCTGTAAGCTTTTTGGACATTTTTCACTTAGTATATAATAATTTTTCCAAAAAATAGAGTCAATGCCCGATCTCTGAATATTAGCAGGTTTGGGCCTGGTTAGTACATGGATGGGAGACTGCCTGGGAATACCAGGTGCTTTAATCTTTTTGGAAAATTTCACGAATTATATAATAATCTTTCATTAAAAAAAAAAAAAAGATTCAATGCCTGATCTCTGAATCTTAGCAGGTTTAGGTCTGGTTAGTACTTTGATGAGAGACTGCCTAGGAATACCAGGTGCTTTTAGCTTTTGGGTTTTCTTTCCTACTTATATAATGTACTGGCGATTAGATTGGCTGGTCTTTAAATAGCCCTCTCTTTGCAGCAGTCTTCGCTTACGGCCATACCAACCTGGCTATGCCTGATCTCGTCTGATCTCTGAAGCTAAGCAGGTTTGGGCCTGGTTAGTACTTGGATGGGAGACCGCCTGGGAATACCAGGTGCTGTAAGCTTTTTGGACATTTTTCTCTTAGTTTTTAATAATTTTGCCAAAAAATAGAGTCAATGCCCGATCTCTGAATCTTAGCAGGTTTAGGTCTGGTTAGTACTTTTATGAGAGACTGCCTAGGAATACCAGGTGCTTTAAGCTTTTGGGTTTTCTTTCCTACTTATATAATGTACTGGCGATAAGATTGGCTGGTCTTTAAATAGCCCTCTCTTTGCAGCAGACTTCGCTTACGGCCATACCAACCTGGCTATGTCCGATCTCGTCTGATCTCGGAAGCTAAGCAGGTTTGGGCCTGGTTAGTACTTGGATGGGAGACCGCCTGGGAATACCAGGTGCTGTAAGCTTTTGGGACATTTTTCACTTAGTTTTTAATAATTTTGCCAAAAAATAGAGTCAATGCCCGATCTCTGAATATTAGCAGGTTTGGGCCTGGTTAGTACATGGATGGGAGACTGCCTGGGAATACCAGGTGCTTTAATCTTTTTGGAAAATTTCACGAATTATATAATAATCTTTCATTAAAAAAAAAAAAAAAGATTCAATGCCCGATCTCTGAATCTTAGCAGGTTTAGGTCTGGTTAGTACTTTGATGAGAGACTGCCTAGGAATACCAGGTGCTTTTAGCTTTTGGGTTTTCTTTCCTACTTATATAATGTACTGGCGATTAGATTGGCTGGTCTTTAAATAGCCCTCTCTTTGCAGGAGTCTTCGCTTACGGCCATACCAACCTGGCTATGCCTGATCTCGTCTGATCTCTGAAGCTAAGCAGGTTTGGGCCTGGTTAGTACTTGGATGGGAGACCGCCTGGGAATACCAGGTGCTGTAAGCTTTTTGGACATTTTTCTCTTAGTTTTTAATAATTTTGCCAAAAAATAGAGTCAATGCCCGATCTCTGAATCTTAGCAGGTTTAGGTCTGGTTAGTACTTTTATGAGAGACTGCCTAGGAATACCAGGTGCTTTAAGCTTTTGGGTTTTCTTTCCTACTTATATAATGTACTGGCGATAAGATTGGCTGGTCTTTAAATAGCCCTCTCTTTGCAGCAGACTTCGCTTACGGCCATACCAACCTGGCTATGTCTGATCTTGTCTGATCTCGGAAGCTAAGCAGGTTTGGGCCTGGTTAGTACTTGGATGGGAGACCGCCTGGGAATTCCAGGTGCTGTAAGCTTTTTGGACATTTTTCACTTAGTATATAATAATTTTGCCAAAAAATAGAGTCAGTGCCTGATCTCTGAATATTAGCAGGTTTGGGCCTGTTTAGTACATGGATGGGAGACTGCCTGGGAATATACTGCCTTTAATTATAATTTTGCATTATTGAGACACTGTTTTCCTAATGAATGTTGTTCAGTGCTTTGACGCAATGTATTTTGTTTAAAGCACTATATAAATAAAGGTGATTGATTGATTGA
>NC_068417.1:42119504-42132004 GCF_023724105.1 Carassius gibelio
GGCCTGGTTAGTACATGGATGGGAGACTGCCTGGGAATACCAGGTGCTTTAATCTTTTTGGAAAATTTCACGAATTATATAATAATCTTTCATTAAAAAAAAAAAAAGATTCAATGCCTGATCTCTGAATCTTAGCAGGTTTAGGTCTGGTTAGTACTTTGATGAGAGACTGCCTAGGAATACCAGGTGCTTTTAGCTTTTGGGTTTTCTTTCCTACTTATATAATGTACTGGCGATTAGATTGGCTGGTCTTTAAATAGCCCTCTCTTTGCAGCAGTCTTCGCTTACGGCCATACCAACCTGGCTATGCCTGATCTCGTCTGATCTCTGAAGCTAAGCAGGTTTGGGCCTGGTTAGTACTTGGATGGGAGACCGCCTGGGAATACCAGGTGCTGTAAGCTTTTTGGACATTTTTCTCTTAGTTTTTAATAATTTTGCCAAAAAATAGAGTCAATGCCCGATCTCTGAATCTTAGCAGGTTTAGGTCTGGTTAGTACTTTTATGAGAGACTGCCTAGGAATACCAGGTGCTTTAAGCTTTTGGGTTTTCTTTCCTACTTATATAATGTACTGGCGATAAGATTGGCTGGTCTTTAAATAGCCCTCTCTTTGCAGCAGACTTCGCTTACGGCCATACCAACCTGGCTATGTCCGATCTCGTCTGATCTCGGAAGCTAAGCAGGTTTGGGCCTGGTTAGTACTTGGATGGGAGACCGCCTGGGAATACCAGGTGCTGTAAGCTTTTTGGACATTTTTCACTTAGTTTTTAATAATTTTGCCAAAAAATAGAGTCAATGCCCGATCTCTGAATATTAGCAGGTTTGGGCCTGGTTAGTACATGGATGGGAGACTGCCTGGGAATACCAGGTGCTTTAATCTTTTTGGAAAATTTCACGAATTATATAATAATCTTTCATAAAAAAAAAAAAAAAAAGATTCAATGCCCGATCTCTGAATCTTAGCAGGTTTAGGTCTGGTTAGTACTTTGATGAGAGACTGCCTAGGAATACCAGGTGCTTTTAGCTTTTGGGTTTTCTTTCCTACTTATATAATGTACTGGCGATTAGATTGGCTGGTCTTTAAATAGCCCTCTCTTTGCAGCAGTCTTCGCTTACTGCCATACCAACCTGGCTATGCCTGATCTCGTCTGATCTCTGAAGCTAAGCAGGTTTGGGCCTTGTTAGTACTTGGATGGGAGACCGCCTGGGAATACCAGGTGCTGTAAGCTTTTTGGACATTTTTCTCTTAGTTTTTAATAATTTTGCCAAAAAATAGAGTCAATGCCCGATCTCTGAATCTTAGCAGGTTTAGGTCTGGTTAGTACTTTTATGAGAGACTGCCTAGGAATACCAGGTGCTTTAAGCTTTTGGGTTTTCTTTCCTACTTATATAATGTACTGGCGATAAGATTGGCTGGTCTTTAAATAGCCCTCTCTTTGCAGCAGACTTCGCTTACGGCCATACCAACCTGGCTATGTCCGATCTCGTCTGATCTCGGAAGCTAAGCAGGTTTGGGCCTGGTTAGTACTTGGATGGGAGACCGCCTGGGAATACCAGGTGCTGTAAGCTTTTTGGACATTTTTCACTTAGTTTTTAATAATTTTGCCAAAAAATAGAGTCAATGCCCGATCTCTGAATATTTGCAGGTTTGGGCCTGGTTAGTACATGGATGGGAGACTGCCTGGGAATACCAGGTGCTTTAATCTTTTTGGAAAATTTCACGAATTATATAATAATCTTTCATTAAAAAAAAAAAAAAAAGATTCAATGCCCGATCTCTGAATCTTAGCAGGTTTAGGTCTGGTTAGTACTTTGATGAGAGACTGCCTAGGAATACCAGGTGCTTTTAGCTTTTGGGTTTTCTTTCCTACTTATATAATGTACTGGCGATTAGATTGGCTGGTCTTTAAATAGCCCTCTCTTTGCAGCAGTCTTCGCTTACGGCCATACCAACCTGGCTATGCCTGATCTCGTCTGATCTCTGAAGCTAAGCAGGTTTGGGCCTGGTTAGTACTTGGATGGGAGACCGCCTGGGAATACCAGGTGCTGTAAGCTTTTTGGACATTTTTCTCTTAGTTTTTAATAATTTTGCCAAAAAATAGAGTCAATGCCCGATCTCTGAATCTTAGCAGGTTTAGGTCTGGTTAGTACTTTTATGAGAGACTGCCTAGGAATACCAGGTGCTTTAAGCTTTTGGGTTTTCTTTCCTACTTATATAATGTACTGGCGATAAGATTGGCTGGTCTTTAAATAGCCCTCTCTTTGCAGCAGACTTCGCTTACGGCCATACCAACCTGGCTATGTCTGATCTTGTCTGATCTCGGAAGCTAAGCAGGTTTGGGCCTGGTTAGTACTTGGATGGGAGACCGCCTGGGAATTCCAGGTGCTGTAAGCTTTTTGGACATTTTTCACTTAGTATATAATAATTTTGCCAAAAAATAGAGTCAGTGCCTGATCTCTGAATATTAGCAGGTTTGGGCCTGTTTAGTACATGGATGGGAGACTGCCTGGGAATATACTGCCTTTAATTATAATTTTGCATTATTGAGACACTGTTTTCCTAATGAATGTTGTTCAGTGCTTTGACGCAATGTATTTTGTTTAAAGCACTATATAAATAAAGGTGATTGATTGATTGATTGAATACCAGGTGCTGTAAGCTTTTTGGACATTTTTCACTTAGTATATAATAATTTTGCCAAAAAATAGAGTCAATGCCCGATCTCTGAATATTAGCAGGTTTGGGCCTGGTTAGTACATGGATGGGAGACTGCCTGGGAATACCAGGTGCTTTAATCTTTTTGGAAAATTTCACGAATTATATAATAATCTTTCATTAAAAAAAAAAAAAAAAAGATTCAATGCCCGATCTCTGAATCTTAGCAGGTTTAGGTCTGGTTAGTACTTTGATGAGAGACTGCCTAGGAATACCAGGTGCTTTTAGCTTTTGGGTTTTCTTTCCTACTTATATAATGTACTGGCGATTAGATTGGCTGGTCTTTAAATAGCCCTCTCTTTGCAGCAGTCTTCGCTTACGGCCATACCAACCTGGCTATGCCTGATCTCGTCTGATCTCTGAAGCTAAGCAGGTTTGGGCCTGGTTAGTACTTGGATGGGAGACCGCCTGGGAATACCAGGTACTGTAAGCTTTTTGGACATTTTTCTCTTAGTTTTTAATAATTTTGCCAAAAAATAGAGTCAATGCCCGATCTCTGAATCTTAGCAGGTTTAGGTCTGGTTAGTACTTTTATGAGAGACTGCCTAGGAATACCAGGTGCTTTAAGCTTTTGGGTTTTCTTTCCTACTTATATAATGTACTGGCGATAAGATTGGCTGGTCTTTAAATACCCCTCTCTTTGCAGCAGACTTCGCTTATGGCCATACCAACCTGGCTATGTCCGATCTTGTCTGATCTCGGAAGCTAAGCAGGTTTGGGCCTGGTTAGTACTTGGATGGGAGACCGCCTGGGAATTCCAGGTGCTGTAAGCTTTTTGGACATTTTTCACTTAGTATATAATAATTTTGCCAAAAAATAGAGTCAGTGCCTGATCTCTGAATATTAGCAGGTTTGGGCCTGTTTAGTACATGGATGGGAGACTGCCTGGGAATATACTGCCTTTAATTATAATTTTGCATTATTGAGACACTGTTTTCCTAATGAATGTTGTTCAGTGCTTTGACGCAATGTATTTTGTTTAAAGCACTATATAAATAAAGGTGATTGATTGATTGATTGAATACCAGGTGCTGTAAGCTTTTTGGACATTTTTCACTTAGTATATAATAATTTTTCCAAAAAATAGAGTCAATGCCCGATCTCTGAATATTAGCAGGTTTGGGCCTGGTTAGTACATGGATGGGAGACTGCCTGGGAATACCAGGTGCTTTAATCTTTTTGGAAAATTTCACGAATTATATAATAATCTTTCATTAAAAAAAAAAAAAGATTCAATGCCTGATCTCTGAATCTTAGCAGGTTTAGGTCTGGTTAGTACTTTGATGAGAGACTGCCTAGGAATACCAGGTGCTTTTAGCTTTTGGGTTTTCTTTCCTACTTATATAATGTACTGGCGATTAGATTGGCTGGTCTTTAAATAGCCCTCTCTTTGCAGCAGTCTTCGCTTACGGCCATACCAACCTGGCTATGCCTGATCTCGTCTGATCTCTGAAGCTAAGCAGGTTTGGGCCTGGTTAGTACTTGGATGGGAGACCGCCTGGGAATACCAGGTGCTGTAAGCTTTTTGGACATTTTTCTCTTAGTTTTTAATAATTTTGCCAAAAAATAGAGTCAATGCCCGATCTCTGAATCTTAGCAGGTTTAGGTCTGGTTAGTACTTTTATGAGAGACTGCCTAGGAATACCAGGTGCTTTAAGCTTTTGGGTTTTCTTTCCTACTTATATAATGTACTGGCGATAAGATTGGCTGGTCTTTAAATAGCCCTCTCTTTGCAGCAGACTTCGCTTACGGCCATACCAACCTGGCTATGTCCGATCTCGTCTGATCTCGGAAGCTAAGCAGGTTTGGGCCTGGTTAGTACTTGGATGGGAGACCGCCTGGGAATACCAGGTGCTGTAAGCTTTTGGGACATTTTTCACTTAGTTTTTAATAATTTTGCCAAAAAATAGAGTCAATGCCCGATCTCTGAATATTAGCAGGTTTGGGCCTGGTTAGTACATGGATGGGAGACTGCCTGGGAATACCAGGTGCTTTAATCTTTTTGGAAAATTTCACGAATTATATAATAATCTTTCATTAAAAAAAAAAAAAAAAGATTCAATGCCCGATCTCTGAATCTTAGCAGGTTTAGGTCTGGTTAGTACTTTGATGAGAGACTGCCTAGGAATACCAGGTGCTTTTAGCTTTTGGGTTTTCTTTCCTACTTATATAATGTACTGGCGATTAGATTGGCTGGTCTTTAAATAGCCCTCTCTTTGCAGCAGTCTTCGCTTACGGCCATACCAACCTGGCTATGCCTGATCTCGTCTGATCTCTGAAGCTAAGCAGGTTTGGGCCTGGTTAGTACTTGGATGGGAGACCGCCTGGGAATACCAGGTGCTGTAAGCTTTTTGGACATTTTTCTCTTAGTTTTTAATAATTTTGCCAAAAAATAGAGTCAATGCCCGATCTCTGAATCTTAGCAGGTTTAGGTCTGGTTAGTACTTTTATGAGAGACTGCCTAGGAATACCAGGTGCTTTAAGCTTTTGGGTTTTCTTTCCTACTTATATAATGTACTGGCGATAAGATTGGCTTGTCTTTAAATAGCCCTCTCTTTGCAGCAGACTTCGCTTACGGCCATACCAACCTGGCTATGTCCGATCTCGTCTGATCTCGGAAGCTAAGCAGGTTTGGGCCTGGTTAGTACTTGGATGGGAGACCGCCTGGGAATACCAGGTGCTGTAAGCTTTTTGGACATTTTTCACTTAGTTTTTAATAATTTTGCCAAAAAATAGAGTCAATGCCCGATCTCTGAATCTTAGCAGGTTTAGGTCTGGTTAGTACTTTGATGAGAGACTGCCTAGGAATACCAGGTGCTTTTAGCTTTTGGGTTTTCTTTCCTACTTATATAATGTACTGGCGATTAGATTGGCTGGTCTTTAAATAGCCCTCTCTTTGCAGCAGTCTTCGCTTACGGCCATACCAACCTGGCTATGCCTGATCTCGTCTGATCTCTGAAGCTAAGCAGGTTTGGGCCTGGTTAGTACTTGGATGGGAGACCGCCTGGGAATACCAGGTGCTGTAAGCTTTTTGGACATTTTTCTCTTAGTTTTTAATAATTTTGCCAAAAAATAGAGTCAATGCCCGATCTCTGAATCTTAGCAGGTTTAGGTCTGGTTAGTACTTTTATGAGAGACTGCCTAGGAATACCAGGTGCTTTAAGCTTTTGGGTTTTCTTTCCTACTTATATAATGTACTGGCGATAAGATTGGCTGGTCTTTAAATAGCCCTCTCTTTGCAGCAGACTTCGCTTACGGCCATACCAACCTGGCTATGTCTGATCTTGTCTGATCTCGGAAGCTAAGCAGGTTTGGGCCTGGTTAGTACTTGGATGGGAGACCGCCTGGGAATTCCAGGTGCTGTAAGCTTTTTGGACATTTTTCACTTAGTATATAATAATTTTGCCAAAAAATAGAGTCAGTGCCTGATCTCTGAATATTAGCAGGTTTGGGCCTGTTTAGTACATGGATGGGAGACTGCCTGGGAATATACTGCCTTTAATTATAATTTTGCATTATTGAGACACTGTTTTCCTAATGAATGTTGTTCAGTGCTTTGACGCAATGTATTTTGTTTAAAGCACTATATAAATAAAGGTGATTGATTGATTGATTGAATACCAGGTGCTGTAAGCTTTTTGGACATTTTTCACTTAGTATATAATAATTTTGCCAAAAAATAGAGTCAATGCCCGATCTCTGAATATTAGCAGGTTTGGGCCTGGTTAGTACATGGATGGGAGACTGCCTGGGAATACCAGGTGCTTTAATCTTTTTGGAAAATTTCACGAATTATATAATAATCTTTCATTAAAAAAAAAAAAAAAAAGATTCAATGCCCGATCTCTGAATCTTAGCAGGTTTAGGTCTGGTTAGTACTTTGATGAGAGACTGCCTAGGAATACCAGGTGCTTTTAGCTTTTGGGTTTTCTTTCCTACTTATATAATGTACTGGCGATTAGATTGGCTGGTCTTTAAATAGCCCTCTCTTTGCAGCAGTCTTCGCTTACGGCCATACCAACCTGGCTATGCCTGATCTCGTCTGATCTCTGAAGCTAAGCAGGTTTGGGCCTGGTTAGTACTTGGATGGGAGACCGCCTGGGAATACCAGGTGCTGTAAGCTTTTTGGACATTTTTCTCTTAGTTTTTAATAATTTTGCCAAAAAATAGAGTCAATGCCCGATCTCTGAATCTTAGCAGGTTTAGGTCTGGTTAGTACTTTTATGAGAGACTGCCTAGGAATACCAGGTGCTTTAAGCTTTTGGGTTTTCTTTCCTACTTATATAATGTACTGGCGATAAGATTGGCTGGTCTTTAAATACCCCTCTCTTTGCAGCAGACTTCGCTTATGGCCATACCAACCTGGCTATGTCCGATCTTGTCTGATCTCGGAAGCTAAGCAGGTTTGGGCCTGGTTAGTACTTGGATGGGAGACCGCCTGGGAATTCCAGGTGCTGTAAGCTTTTTGGACATTTTTCACTTAGTATATAATAATTTTGCCAAAAAATAGAGTCAGTGCCTGATCTCTGAATATTAGCAGGTTTGGGCCTGTTTAGTACATGGATGGGAGACTGCCTGGGAATATACTGCCTTTAATTATAATTTTGCATTATTGAGACACTGTTTTCCTAATGAATGTTGTTCAGTGCTTTGACGCAATGTATTTTGTTTAAAGCACTATATAAATAAAGGTGATTGATTGATTGATTGAATACCAGGTGCTGTAAGCTTTTTGGACATTTTTCACTTAGTATATAATAATTTTTCCAAAAAATAGAGTCAATGCCCGATCTCTGAATATTAGCAGGTTTGGGCCTGGTTAGTACATGGATGGGAGACTGCCTGGGAATACCAGGTGCTTTAATCTTTTTGGAAAATTTCACGAATTATATAATAATCTTTCATTAAAAAAAAAAAAAAGATTCAATGCCTGATCTCTGAATCTTAGCAGGTTTAGGTCTGGTTAGTACTTTGATGAGAGACTGCCTAGGAATACCAGGTGCTTTTAGCTTTTGGGTTTTCTTTCCTACTTATATAATGTACTGGCGATTAGATTGGCTGGTCTTTAAATAGCCCTCTCTTTGCAGCAGTCTTCGCTTACGGCCATACCAACCTGGCTATGCCTGATCTCGTCTGATCTCTGAAGCTAAGCAGGTTTGGGCCTGGTTAGTACTTGGATGGGAGACCGCCTGGGAATACCAGGTGCTGTAAGCTTTTTGGACATTTTTCTCTTAGTTTTTAATAATTTTGCCAAAAAATAGAGTCAATGCCCGATCTCTGAATCTTAGCAGGTTTAGGTCTGGTTAGTACTTTTATGAGAGACTGCCTAGGAATACCAGGTGCTTTAAGCTTTTGGGTTTTCTTTCCTACTTATATAATGTACTGGCGATAAGATTGGCTGGTCTTTAAATAGCCCTCTCTTTGCAGCAGACTTCGCTTACGGCCATACCAACCTGGCTATGTCCGATCTCGTCTGATCTCGGAAGCTAAGCAGGTTTGGGCCTGGTTAGTACTTGGATGGGAGACCGCCTGGGAATACCAGGTGCTGTAAGCTTTTGGGACATTTTTCACTTAGTTTTTAATAATTTTGCCAAAAAATAGAGTCAATGCCCGATCTCTGAATATTAGCAGGTTTGGGCCTGGTTAGTACATGGATGGGAGACTGCCTGGGAATACCAGGTGCTTTAATCTTTTTGGAAAATTTCACGAATTATATAATAATCTTTCATTAAAAAAAAAAAAAAAGATTCAATGCCCGATCTCTGAATCTTAGCAGGTTTAGGTCTGGTTAGTACTTTGATGAGAGACTGCCTAGGAATACCAGGTGCTTTTAGCTTTTGGGTTTTCTTTCCTACTTATATAATGTACTGGCGATTAGATTGGCTGGTCTTTAAATAGCCCTCTCTTTGCAGGAGTCTTCGCTTACGGCCATACCAACCTGGCTATGCCTGATCTCGTCTGATCTCTGAAGCTAAGCAGGTTTGGGCCTGGTTAGTACTTGGATGGGAGACCGCCTGGGAATACCAGGTGCTGTAAGCTTTTTGGACATTTTTCTCTTAGTTTTTAATAATTTTGCCAAAAAATAGAGTCAATGCCCGATCTCTGAATCTTAGCAGGTTTAGGTCTGGTTAGTACTTTTATGAGAGACTGCCTAGGAATACCAGGTGCTTTAAGCTTTTGGGTTTTCTTTCCTACTTATATAATGTACTGGCGATAAGATTGGCTGGTCTTTAAATAGCCCTCTCTTTGCAGCAGACTTCGCTTACGGCCATACCAACCTGGCTATGTCTGATCTTGTCTGATCTCGGAAGCTAAGCAGGTTTGGGCCTGGTTAGTACTTGGATGGGAGACCGCCTGGGAATTCCAGGTGCTGTAAGCTTTTTGGACATTTTTCACTTAGTATATAATAATTTTGCCAAAAAATAGAGTCAGTGCCTGATCTCTGAATATTAGCAGGTTTGGGCCTGTTTAGTACATGGATGGGAGACTGCCTGGGAATATACTGCCTTTAATTATAATTTTGCATTATTGAGACACTGTTTTCCTAATGAATGTTGTTCAGTGCTTTGACGCAATGTATTTTGTTTAAAGCACTATATAAATAAAGGTGATTGATTGATTGATTGAATACCAGGTGCTGTAAGCTTTTTGGACATTTTTCACTTAGTATATAATAATTTTGCCAAAAAAAAAGTCAATGCCCGATCTCTGAATATTTGCAGGTTTGGGCCTGGTTAGTACATGGATGGGAGACAGCCTGGGAATACCAGGTGCTTTAATCTTTTTGGAAAATTTCACGAATTATATAATAATCTTTCATTAAAAAAAAAAAAAAGAGTCAATGCCCGATCTCTGAATCTTAGCAGGTTTGGGCCTGGTTAGTACTTGGATGGGAGACCGCCTGGGAATACCAGGTGCTGTAAACTTTTTGGACATTTTTCACTTAGTTTATAATAATTTTGCCAAAAAATAGAGTCAATGCCCGATCTCTGAATCTTAGCAGGTTTAGGTCTGGTTAGTTTTTTTATTAGAGACTGCCTAGGAATACCAGGTGCTTTAAGCTTTTGGGTTTTCTTTACTACTTATATAATGTACTGGCGATAAGATTGGCTGTTCTTTAAATAGCCCTCTCTTTGCAGCAGACTTCGCTTACGGCCATACCAACCTGGCTATGCCCGATCTCGTCTGATCTCGGAAGCTAAGCAGGTTTGGGCCTGGTTAGTACTTGGATGGGAGACCGCCTGGGAATACCAGGTGCTGTAAGCTTTTTGGACATTTTTCACTTAGTATATAATAATTTTGCCAAAAAATAGAGTCAATGCCCGATCTCTGAATATTTGCAGGTTTGGGCCTGGTTAGTACTTGGATGGGAGACCGCCTGGGAATACCAGGTGCTGTAAGCTTTTTGGACATTTTTCTCTTAGTTTTTAATAATTTTGCCAAAAAATAGAGTCAATGCCCGATCTCTGAATCTTAGCAGGTTTAGGTCTGGTTAGTACTTTTATGAGAGACTGCCTAGGAATACCAGGTGCTTTAAGCTTTTGGGTTTTCTTTCCTACTTATATAATGTACTGGCGATAAGATTGGCTGGTCTTTAAATAGCCCTCTCTTTGCAGCAGACTTCGCTTACGGCCATACCAACCTGGCTATGTCCGATCTCGTCTGATCTCGGAAGCTAAGCAGGTTTGGGCCTGGTTAGTACTTGGATGGGAGACCGCCTGGGAATACCAGGTGCTGTAAGCTTTTTGGACATTTTTCACTTAGTTTTTAATAATTTTGCCAAAAAATAGAGTCAATGCCCGATCTCTGAATATTAGCAGGTTTGGGCCTGGTTAGTACATGGATGGGAGACTGCCTGGGAATACCAGGTGCTTTAATCTTTTTGGAAAATTTCACGAATTATATAATAATCTTTCATTAAAAAAAAAAAAAAAGATTCAATGCCCGATCTCTGAATCTTAGCAGGTTTAGGTCTGGTTAGTACTTTGATGAGAGACTGCCTAGGAATACCAGGTGCTTTTAGCTTTTGGGTTTTCTTTCCTACTTATATAATGTACTGGCGATTAGATTGGCTGGTCTTTAAATAGCCCTCTCTTTGCAGCAGTCTTCGCTTACGGCCATACCAACCTGGCTATGCCTGATCTCGTCTGATCTCTGAAGCTAAGCAGGTTTGGGCCTGGTTAGTACTTGGATGGGAGACCGCCTGGGAATACCAGGTGCTGTAAGCTTTTTGGACATTTTTCTCTTAGTTTTTAATAATTTTGCCAAAAAATAGAGTCAATGCCCGATCTCTGAATCTTAGCAGGTTTAGGTCTGGTTAGTACTTTTATGAGAGACTGCCTAGGAATACCAGGTGCTTTAAGCTTTTGGGTTTTCTTTCCTACTTATATAATGTACTGGCGATAAGATTGGCTGGTCTTTAAATAGCCCTCTCTTTGCAGCAGACTTCGCTTACGGCCATACCAACCTGGCTATGTCCGATCTCGTCTGATCTCGGAAGCTAAGCAGGTTTGGGCCTGGTTAGTACTTGGATGGGAGACCGCCTGGGAATACCAGGTGCTGTAAGCTTTTTGGACATTTTTCACTTAGTTTTTAATAATTTTGCCAAAAAATAGAGTCAATGCCCGATCTCTGAATCTTAGCAGGTTTAGGTCTGGTTAGTACTTTGATGAGAGACTGCCTAGGAATACCAGGTGCTTTTAGCTTTTGGGTTTTCTTTCCTACTTATATAATGTACTGGCGATTAGATTGGCTGGTCTTTAAATAGCCCTCTCTTTGCAGCAGTCTTCGCTTACGGCCATACCAACCTGGCTATGCCTGATCTCGTCTGATCTCTGAAGCTAAGCAGGTTTGGGCCTGGTTAGTACTTGGATGGGAGACCGCCTGGGAATACCAGGTGCTGTAAGCTTTTTGGACATTTTTCTCTTAGTTTTTAATAATTTTGCCAAAAAATAGAGTCAATGCCCGATCTCTGAATCTTAGCAGGTTTAGGTCTGGTTAGTACTTTTATGAGAGACTGCCTAGGAATACCAGGTGCTTTAAGCTTTTGGGTTTTCTTTCCTACTTATATAATGTACTGGCGATAAGATTGGCTGGTCTTTAAATACCCCTCTCTTTGCAGCAGACTTCGCTTATGGCCATACCAACCTGGCTATGTCCGATCTTGTCTGATCTCGGAAGCTAAGCAGGTTTGGGCCTGGTTAGTACTTGGATGGGAGACCGCCTGGGAATTCCAGGTGCTGTAAGCTTTTTGGACATTTTTCACTTAGTATATAATAATTTTGCCAAAAAATAGAGTCAGTGCCTGATCTCTGAATATTAGCAGGTTTGGGCCTGTTTAGTACATGGATGGGAGACTGCCTGGGAATATACTGCCTTTAATTATAATTTTGCATTATTGAGACACTGTTTTCCTAATGAATGTTGTTCAGTGCTTTGACGCAATGTATTTTGTTTAAAGCACTATATAAATAAAGGTGACTGATTGATTGATTGAATACCAGGTGCTGTAAGCTTTTTGGACATTTTTCACTTAGTATATAATAATTTTTCCAAAAAATAGAGTCAATGCCCGATCTCTGAATATTAGCAGGTTTGGGCCTGGTTAGTACATGGATGGGAGACTGCCTGGGAATACCAGGTGCTTTAATCTTTTTGGAAAATTTCACGAATTATATAATAATCTTTCATTAAAAAAAAAAAAAAGATTCAATGCCTGATCTCTGAATCTTAGCAGGTTTAGGTCTGGTTAGTACTTTGATGAGAGACTGCCTAGGAATACCAGGT
>NC_068417.1:42134504-42154504 GCF_023724105.1 Carassius gibelio
CTTGGATGGGAGCCCGCCTGGGTATACCAGGTGCTGTAAGCTTTTTGGACATTTTTCACTTAGTATATAATAATTTTGCCAAAAAATAGAGTCAATGCCCGATCTCTGAATATTAGCAGGTTTGGGCCTGGTTAGTACATGGATGGGAGACTGCCTGGGAATACCAGGTGCTTTAATCTTTTTGGAAAATTTCACGAATTATATAATAATCTTTCATTAAAAAAAAAAAAAAAGATTCAATGCCCGATCTCTGAATCTTAGCAGGTTTAGGTCTGGTTAGTACTTTGATGAGAGACTGCCTAGGAATACCAGGTGCTTTTAGCTTTTGGGTTTTCTTTCCTACTTATATAATGTACTGGCGATTAGATTGGCTGGTCTTTAAATAGCCCTCTCTTTGCAGCAGTCTTCGCTTACGGCCATACCAACCTGGCTATGCCTGATCTCGTCTGATCTCTGAAGCTAAGCAGGTTTGGGCCTGGTTAGTACTTGGATGGGAGACCGCCTGGGAATACCAGGTGCTGTAAGCTTTTTGGACATTTTTCTCTTAGTTTTTAATAATTTTGCCAAAAAATAGAGTCAATGCCCGATCTCTGAATCTTAGCAGGTTTAGGTCTGGTTAGTACTTTTATGAGAGACTGCCTAGGAATACCAGGTGCTTTAAGCTTTTGGGTTTTCTTTCCTACTTATATAATGTACTGGCGATAAGATTGGCTGGTCTTTAAATAGCCCTCTCTTTGCAGCAGACTTCGCTTACGGCCATACCAACCTGGCTATGTCCGATCTTGTCTGATCTCGGAAGCTAAGCAGGTTTGGGCCTGGTTAGTACTTGGATGGGAGACCGCCTGGGAATTCCAGGTGCTGTAAGCTTTTTGGACCTTTTTCACTTAGTATATAATAATTTTGCCAAAAAATAGAGTCAGTGCCTGATCTCTGAATATTAGCAGGTTTGGGCCTGTTTAGTACATGGATGGGAGACTGCCTGGGAATATACTGCCTTTAATTATAATTTTGCATTATTGAGACACTGTTTTCCTAATGAATGTTGTTCAGTGCTTTGACGCAATGTATTTTGTTTAAAGCACTATATAAATAAAGGTGATTGATTGATTGATTGAATACCAGGTGCTGTAAGCTTTTTGGACATTTTTCACTTAGTATATAATAATTTTGCCAAAAAAAAAGTCAATGCCCGATCTCTGAATATTTGCAGGTTTGGGCCTGGTTAGTACATGGATGGGAGACAGCCTGGGAATACCAGGTGCTTTAATCTTTTTGGAAAATTTCACGAATTATATAATAATCTTTCATTAAAAAAAAAAAAAAGAGTCAATGCCCGATCTCTGAATCTTAGCAGGTTTGGGCCTGGTTAGTACTTGGATGGGAGACCGCCTGGGAATACCAGGTGCTGTAAACTTTTTGGACATTTTTCACTTAGTTTATAATAATTTTGCCAAAAAATAGAGTCAATGCCCGATCTCTGAATCTTAGCAGGTTTAGGTCTGGTTAGTTTTTTTATTAGAGACTGCCTAGGAATACCAGGTGCTTTAAGCTTTTGGGTTTTCTTTACTACTTATATAATGTACTGGCGATAAGATTGGCTGTTCTTTAAATAGCCCTCTCTTTGCAGCAGACTTCGCTTACGGCCATACCAACCTGGCTATGCCCGATCTCGTCTGATCTCGGAAGCTAAGCAGGTTTGGGCCTGGTTAGTACTTGGATGGGAGACCGCCTGGGAATACCAGGTGCTGTAAGCTTTTTGGACATTTTTCACTTAGTATATAATAATTTTGCCAAAAAATAGAGTCAATGCCCGATCTCTGAATATTTGCAGGTTTGGGCCTGGTTAGTACATGGATGGGAGACTGCCTGGGAATACCAGGTGCTTTAATCTTTTTGGAAAATTTCACGAATTATATAATAATCTTTCATTAAAAAAAAAAAAAGATTCAATGCCTGATCTCTGAATCTTAGCAGGTTTAGGTCTGGTTAGTACTTTGATGAGAGACTGCCTAGGAATACCAGGTGCTTTTAGCTTTTGGGTTTTCTTTCCTACTTATATAATGTACTGGCGATTAGATTGGCTGGTCTTTAAATAGCCCTCTCTTTGCAGCAGTCTTCGCTTACGGCCATACCAACCTGGCTATGCCTGATCTCGTCTGATCTCTGAAGCTAAGCAGGTTTGGGCCTGGTTAGTACTTGGATGGGAGACCGCCTGGGAATACCAGGTGCTGTAAGCTTTTTGGACATTTTTCTCTTAGTTTTTAATAATTTTGCCAAAAAATAGAGTCAATGCCCGATCTCTGAATCTTAGCAGGTTTAGGTCTGGTTAGTACTTTTATGAGAGACTGCCTAGGAATACCAGGTGCTTTAAGCTTTTGGGTTTTCTTTCCTACTTATATAATGTACTGGCGATAAGATTGGCTGGTCTTTAAATAGCCCTCTCTTTGCAGCAGACTTCGCTTACGGCCATACCAACCTGGCTATGTCCGATCTCGTCTGATCTCGGAAGCTAAGCAGGTTTGGGCCTGGTTAGTACTTGGATGGGAGACCGCCTGGGAATACCAGGTGCTGTAAGCTTTTTGGACATTTTTCACTTAGTTTTTAATAATTTTGCCAAAAAATAGAGTCAATGCCCGATCTCTGAATATTAGCAGGTTTGGGCCTGGTTAGTACATGGATGGGAGACTGCCTGGGAATACCAGGTGCTTTAATCTTTTTGGAAAATTTCACGAATTATATAATAATCTTTCATAAAAAAAAAAAAAAAAAGATTCAATGCCCGATCTCTGAATCTTAGCAGGTTTAGGTCTGGTTAGTACTTTGATGAGAGACTGCCTAGGAATACCAGGTGCTTTTAGCTTTTGGGTTTTCTTTCCTACTTATATAATGTACTGGCGATTAGATTGGCTGGTCTTTAAATAGCCCTCTCTTTGCAGCAGTCTTCGCTTACTGCCATACCAACCTGGCTATGCCTGATCTCGTCTGATCTCTGAAGCTAAGCAGGTTTGGGCCTTGTTAGTACTTGGATGGGAGACCGCCTGGGAATACCAGGTGCTGTAAGCTTTTTGGACATTTTTCTCTTAGTTTTTAATAATTTTGCCAAAAAATAGAGTCAATGCCCGATCTCTGAATCTTAGCAGGTTTAGGTCTGGTTAGTACTTTTATGAGAGACTGCCTAGGAATACCAGGTGCTTTAAGCTTTTGGGTTTTCTTTCCTACTTATATAATGTACTGGCGATAAGATTGGCTGGTCTTTAAATAGCCCTCTCTTTGCAGCAGACTTCGCTTACGGCCATACCAACCTGGCTATGTCCGATCTCGTCTGATCTCGGAAGCTAAGCAGGTTTGGGCCTGGTTAGTACTTGGATGGGAGACCGCCTGGGAATACCAGGTGCTGTAAGCTTTTTGGACATTTTTCACTTAGTTTTTAATAATTTTGCCAAAAAATAGAGTCAATGCCCGATCTCTGAATATTTGCAGGTTTGGGCCTGGTTAGTACATGGATGGGAGACTGCCTGGGAATACCAGGTGCTTTAATCTTTTTGGAAAATTTCACGAATTATATAATAATCTTTCATTAAAAAAAAAAAAAAAAGATTCAATGCCCGATCTCTGAATCTTAGCAGGTTTAGGTCTGGTTAGTACTTTGATGAGAGACTGCCTAGGAATACCAGGTGCTTTTAGCTTTTGGGTTTTCTTTCCTACTTATATAATGTACTGGCGATTAGATTGGCTGGTCTTTAAATAGCCCTCTCTTTGCAGCAGTCTTCGCTTACGGCCATACCAACCTGGCTATGCCTGATCTCGTCTGATCTCTGAAGCTAAGCAGGTTTGGGCCTGGTTAGTACTTGGATGGGAGACCGCCTGGGAATACCAGGTGCTGTAAGCTTTTTGGACATTTTTCTCTTAGTTTTTAATAATTTTGCCAAAAAATAGAGTCAATGCCCGATCTCTGAATCTTAGCAGGTTTAGGTCTGGTTAGTACTTTTATGAGAGACTGCCTAGGAATACCAGGTGCTTTAAGCTTTTGGGTTTTCTTTCCTACTTATATAATGTACTGGCGATAAGATTGGCTGGTCTTTAAATAGCCCTCTCTTTGCAGCAGACTTCGCTTACGGCCATACCAACCTGGCTATGTCTGATCTTGTCTGATCTCGGAAGCTAAGCAGGTTTGGGCCTGGTTAGTACTTGGATGGGAGACCGCCTGGGAATTCCAGGTGCTGTAAGCTTTTTGGACATTTTTCACTTAGTATATAATAATTTTGCCAAAAAATAGAGTCAGTGCCTGATCTCTGAATATTAGCAGGTTTGGGCCTGTTTAGTACATGGATGGGAGACTGCCTGGGAATATACTGCCTTTAATTATAATTTTGCATTATTGAGACACTGTTTTCCTAATGAATGTTGTTCAGTGCTTTGACGCAATGTATTTTGTTTAAAGCACTATATAAATAAAGGTGATTGATTGATTGATTGAATACCAGGTGCTGTAAGCTTTTTGGACATTTTTCACTTAGTATATAATAATTTTGCCAAAAAATAGAGTCAATGCCCGATCTCTGAATATTAGCAGGTTTGGGCCTGGTTAGTACATGGATGGGAGACTGCCTGGGAATACCAGGTGCTTTAATCTTTTTGGAAAATTTCACGAATTATATAATAATCTTTCATTAAAAAAAAAAAAAAAAAGATTCAATGCCCGATCTCTGAATCTTAGCAGGTTTAGGTCTGGTTAGTACTTTGATGAGAGACTGCCTAGGAATACCAGGTGCTTTTAGCTTTTGGGTTTTCTTTCCTACTTATATAATGTACTGGCGATTAGATTGGCTGGTCTTTAAATAGCCCTCTCTTTGCAGCAGTCTTCGCTTACGGCCATACCAACCTGGCTATGCCTGATCTCGTCTGATCTCTGAAGCTAAGCAGGTTTGGGCCTGGTTAGTACTTGGATGGGAGACCGCCTGGGAATACCAGGTACTGTAAGCTTTTTGGACATTTTTCTCTTAGTTTTTAATAATTTTGCCAAAAAATAGAGTCAATGCCCGATCTCTGAATCTTAGCAGGTTTAGGTCTGGTTAGTACTTTTATGAGAGACTGCCTAGGAATACCAGGTGCTTTAAGCTTTTGGGTTTTCTTTCCTACTTATATAATGTACTGGCGATAAGATTGGCTGGTCTTTAAATACCCCTCTCTTTGCAGCAGACTTCGCTTATGGCCATACCAACCTGGCTATGTCCGATCTTGTCTGATCTCGGAAGCTAAGCAGGTTTGGGCCTGGTTAGTACTTGGATGGGAGACCGCCTGGGAATTCCAGGTGCTGTAAGCTTTTTGGACATTTTTCACTTAGTATATAATAATTTTGCCAAAAAATAGAGTCAGTGCCTGATCTCTGAATATTAGCAGGTTTGGGCCTGTTTAGTACATGGATGGGAGACTGCCTGGGAATATACTGCCTTTAATTATAATTTTGCATTATTGAGACACTGTTTTCCTAATGAATGTTGTTCAGTGCTTTGACGCAATGTATTTTGTTTAAAGCACTATATAAATAAAGGTGATTGATTGATTGATTGAATACCAGGTGCTGTAAGCTTTTTGGACATTTTTCACTTAGTATATAATAATTTTTCCAAAAAATAGAGTCAATGCCCGATCTCTGAATATTAGCAGGTTTGGGCCTGGTTAGTACATGGATGGGAGACTGCCTGGGAATACCAGGTGCTTTAATCTTTTTGGAAAATTTCACGAATTATATAATAATCTTTCATTAAAAAAAAAAAAAGATTCAATGCCTGATCTCTGAATCTTAGCAGGTTTAGGTCTGGTTAGTACTTTGATGAGAGACTGCCTAGGAATACCAGGTGCTTTTAGCTTTTGGGTTTTCTTTCCTACTTATATAATGTACTGGCGATTAGATTGGCTGGTCTTTAAATAGCCCTCTCTTTGCAGCAGTCTTCGCTTACGGCCATACCAACCTGGCTATGCCTGATCTCGTCTGATCTCTGAAGCTAAGCAGGTTTGGGCCTGGTTAGTACTTGGATGGGAGACCGCCTGGGAATACCAGGTGCTGTAAGCTTTTTGGACATTTTTCTCTTAGTTTTTAATAATTTTGCCAAAAAATAGAGTCAATGCCCGATCTCTGAATCTTAGCAGGTTTAGGTCTGGTTAGTACTTTTATGAGAGACTGCCTAGGAATACCAGGTGCTTTAAGCTTTTGGGTTTTCTTTCCTACTTATATAATGTACTGGCGATAAGATTGGCTGGTCTTTAAATAGCCCTCTCTTTGCAGCAGACTTCGCTTACGGCCATACCAACCTGGCTATGTCCGATCTCGTCTGATCTCGGAAGCTAAGCAGGTTTGGGCCTGGTTAGTACTTGGATGGGAGACCGCCTGGGAATACCAGGTGCTGTAAGCTTTTGGGACATTTTTCACTTAGTTTTTAATAATTTTGCCAAAAAATAGAGTCAATGCCCGATCTCTGAATATTAGCAGGTTTGGGCCTGGTTAGTACATGGATGGGAGACTGCCTGGGAATACCAGGTGCTTTAATCTTTTTGGAAAATTTCACGAATTATATAATAATCTTTCATTAAAAAAAAAAAAAAAAGATTCAATGCCCGATCTCTGAATCTTAGCAGGTTTAGGTCTGGTTAGTACTTTGATGAGAGACTGCCTAGGAATACCAGGTGCTTTTAGCTTTTGGGTTTTCTTTCCTACTTATATAATGTACTGGCGATTAGATTGGCTGGTCTTTAAATAGCCCTCTCTTTGCAGCAGTCTTCGCTTACGGCCATACCAACCTGGCTATGCCTGATCTCGTCTGATCTCTGAAGCTAAGCAGGTTTGGGCCTGGTTAGTACTTGGATGGGAGACCGCCTGGGAATACCAGGTGCTGTAAGCTTTTTGGACATTTTTCTCTTAGTTTTTAATAATTTTGCCAAAAAATAGAGTCAATGCCCGATCTCTGAATCTTAGCAGGTTTAGGTCTGGTTAGTACTTTTATGAGAGACTGCCTAGGAATACCAGGTGCTTTAAGCTTTTGGGTTTTCTTTCCTACTTATATAATGTACTGGCGATAAGATTGGCTTGTCTTTAAATAGCCCTCTCTTTGCAGCAGACTTCGCTTACGGCCATACCAACCTGGCTATGTCCGATCTCGTCTGATCTCGGAAGCTAAGCAGGTTTGGGCCTGGTTAGTACTTGGATGGGAGACCGCCTGGGAATACCAGGTGCTGTAAGCTTTTTGGACATTTTTCACTTAGTTTTTAATAATTTTGCCAAAAAATAGAGTCAATGCCCGATCTCTGAATCTTAGCAGGTTTAGGTCTGGTTAGTACTTTGATGAGAGACTGCCTAGGAATACCAGGTGCTTTTAGCTTTTGGGTTTTCTTTCCTACTTATATAATGTACTGGCGATTAGATTGGCTGGTCTTTAAATAGCCCTCTCTTTGCAGCAGTCTTCGCTTACGGCCATACCAACCTGGCTATGCCTGATCTCGTCTGATCTCTGAAGCTAAGCAGGTTTGGGCCTGGTTAGTACTTGGATGGGAGACCGCCTGGGAATACCAGGTGCTGTAAGCTTTTTGGACATTTTTCTCTTAGTTTTTAATAATTTTGCCAAAAAATAGAGTCAATGCCCGATCTCTGAATCTTAGCAGGTTTAGGTCTGGTTAGTACTTTTATGAGAGACTGCCTAGGAATACCAGGTGCTTTAAGCTTTTGGGTTTTCTTTCCTACTTATATAATGTACTGGCGATAAGATTGGCTGGTCTTTAAATAGCCCTCTCTTTGCAGCAGACTTCGCTTACGGCCATACCAACCTGGCTATGTCTGATCTTGTCTGATCTCGGAAGCTAAGCAGGTTTGGGCCTGGTTAGTACTTGGATGGGAGACCGCCTGGGAATTCCAGGTGCTGTAAGCTTTTTGGACATTTTTCACTTAGTATATAATAATTTTGCCAAAAAATAGAGTCAGTGCCTGATCTCTGAATATTAGCAGGTTTGGGCCTGTTTAGTACATGGATGGGAGACTGCCTGGGAATATACTGCCTTTAATTATAATTTTGCATTATTGAGACACTGTTTTCCTAATGAATGTTGTTCAGTGCTTTGACGCAATGTATTTTGTTTAAAGCACTATATAAATAAAGGTGATTGATTGATTGATTGAATACCAGGTGCTGTAAGCTTTTTGGACATTTTTCACTTAGTATATAATAATTTTGCCAAAAAATAGAGTCAATGCCCGATCTCTGAATATTAGCAGGTTTGGGCCTGGTTAGTACATGGATGGGAGACTGCCTGGGAATACCAGGTGCTTTAATCTTTTTGGAAAATTTCACGAATTATATAATAATCTTTCATTAAAAAAAAAAAAAAAAAGATTCAATGCCCGATCTCTGAATCTTAGCAGGTTTAGGTCTGGTTAGTACTTTGATGAGAGACTGCCTAGGAATACCAGGTGCTTTTAGCTTTTGGGTTTTCTTTCCTACTTATATAATGTACTGGCGATTAGATTGGCTGGTCTTTAAATAGCCCTCTCTTTGCAGCAGTCTTCGCTTACGGCCATACCAACCTGGCTATGCCTGATCTCGTCTGATCTCTGAAGCTAAGCAGGTTTGGGCCTGGTTAGTACTTGGATGGGAGACCGCCTGGGAATACCAGGTGCTGTAAGCTTTTTGGACATTTTTCTCTTAGTTTTTAATAATTTTGCCAAAAAATAGAGTCAATGCCCGATCTCTGAATCTTAGCAGGTTTAGGTCTGGTTAGTACTTTTATGAGAGACTGCCTAGGAATACCAGGTGCTTTAAGCTTTTGGGTTTTCTTTCCTACTTATATAATGTACTGGCGATAAGATTGGCTGGTCTTTAAATACCCCTCTCTTTGCAGCAGACTTCGCTTATGGCCATACCAACCTGGCTATGTCCGATCTTGTCTGATCTCGGAAGCTAAGCAGGTTTGGGCCTGGTTAGTACTTGGATGGGAGACCGCCTGGGAATTCCAGGTGCTGTAAGCTTTTTGGACATTTTTCACTTAGTATATAATAATTTTGCCAAAAAATAGAGTCAGTGCCTGATCTCTGAATATTAGCAGGTTTGGGCCTGTTTAGTACATGGATGGGAGACTGCCTGGGAATATACTGCCTTTAATTATAATTTTGCATTATTGAGACACTGTTTTCCTAATGAATGTTGTTCAGTGCTTTGACGCAATGTATTTTGTTTAAAGCACTATATAAATAAAGGTGATTGATTGATTGATTGAATACCAGGTGCTGTAAGCTTTTTGGACATTTTTCACTTAGTATATAATAATTTTTCCAAAAAATAGAGTCAATGCCCGATCTCTGAATATTAGCAGGTTTGGGCCTGGTTAGTACATGGATGGGAGACTGCCTGGGAATACCAGGTGCTTTAATCTTTTTGGAAAATTTCACGAATTATATAATAATCTTTCATTAAAAAAAAAAAAAAGATTCAATGCCTGATCTCTGAATCTTAGCAGGTTTAGGTCTGGTTAGTACTTTGATGAGAGACTGCCTAGGAATACCAGGTGCTTTTAGCTTTTGGGTTTTCTTTCCTACTTATATAATGTACTGGCGATTAGATTGGCTGGTCTTTAAATAGCCCTCTCTTTGCAGCAGTCTTCGCTTACGGCCATACCAACCTGGCTATGCCTGATCTCGTCTGATCTCTGAAGCTAAGCAGGTTTGGGCCTGGTTAGTACTTGGATGGGAGACCGCCTGGGAATACCAGGTGCTGTAAGCTTTTTGGACATTTTTCTCTTAGTTTTTAATAATTTTGCCAAAAAATAGAGTCAATGCCCGATCTCTGAATCTTAGCAGGTTTAGGTCTGGTTAGTACTTTTATGAGAGACTGCCTAGGAATACCAGGTGCTTTAAGCTTTTGGGTTTTCTTTCCTACTTATATAATGTACTGGCGATAAGATTGGCTGGTCTTTAAATAGCCCTCTCTTTGCAGCAGACTTCGCTTACGGCCATACCAACCTGGCTATGTCCGATCTCGTCTGATCTCGGAAGCTAAGCAGGTTTGGGCCTGGTTAGTACTTGGATGGGAGACCGCCTGGGAATACCAGGTGCTGTAAGCTTTTGGGACATTTTTCACTTAGTTTTTAATAATTTTGCCAAAAAATAGAGTCAATGCCCGATCTCTGAATATTAGCAGGTTTGGGCCTGGTTAGTACATGGATGGGAGACTGCCTGGGAATACCAGGTGCTTTAATCTTTTTGGAAAATTTCACGAATTATATAATAATCTTTCATTAAAAAAAAAAAAAAAGATTCAATGCCCGATCTCTGAATCTTAGCAGGTTTAGGTCTGGTTAGTACTTTGATGAGAGACTGCCTAGGAATACCAGGTGCTTTTAGCTTTTGGGTTTTCTTTCCTACTTATATAATGTACTGGCGATTAGATTGGCTGGTCTTTAAATAGCCCTCTCTTTGCAGGAGTCTTCGCTTACGGCCATACCAACCTGGCTATGCCTGATCTCGTCTGATCTCTGAAGCTAAGCAGGTTTGGGCCTGGTTAGTACTTGGATGGGAGACCGCCTGGGAATACCAGGTGCTGTAAGCTTTTTGGACATTTTTCTCTTAGTTTTTAATAATTTTGCCAAAAAATAGAGTCAATGCCCGATCTCTGAATCTTAGCAGGTTTAGGTCTGGTTAGTACTTTTATGAGAGACTGCCTAGGAATACCAGGTGCTTTAAGCTTTTGGGTTTTCTTTCCTACTTATATAATGTACTGGCGATAAGATTGGCTGGTCTTTAAATAGCCCTCTCTTTGCAGCAGACTTCGCTTACGGCCATACCAACCTGGCTATGTCTGATCTTGTCTGATCTCGGAAGCTAAGCAGGTTTGGGCCTGGTTAGTACTTGGATGGGAGACCGCCTGGGAATTCCAGGTGCTGTAAGCTTTTTGGACATTTTTCACTTAGTATATAATAATTTTGCCAAAAAATAGAGTCAGTGCCTGATCTCTGAATATTAGCAGGTTTGGGCCTGTTTAGTACATGGATGGGAGACTGCCTGGGAATATACTGCCTTTAATTATAATTTTGCATTATTGAGACACTGTTTTCCTAATGAATGTTGTTCAGTGCTTTGACGCAATGTATTTTGTTTAAAGCACTATATAAATAAAGGTGATTGATTGATTGATTGAATACCAGGTGCTGTAAGCTTTTTGGACATTTTTCACTTAGTATATAATAATTTTGCCAAAAAAAAAGTCAATGCCCGATCTCTGAATATTTGCAGGTTTGGGCCTGGTTAGTACATGGATGGGAGACAGCCTGGGAATACCAGGTGCTTTAATCTTTTTGGAAAATTTCACGAATTATATAATAATCTTTCATTAAAAAAAAAAAAAAGAGTCAATGCCCGATCTCTGAATCTTAGCAGGTTTGGGCCTGGTTAGTACTTGGATGGGAGACCGCCTGGGAATACCAGGTGCTGTAAACTTTTTGGACATTTTTCACTTAGTTTATAATAATTTTGCCAAAAAATAGAGTCAATGCCCGATCTCTGAATCTTAGCAGGTTTAGGTCTGGTTAGTTTTTTTATTAGAGACTGCCTAGGAATACCAGGTGCTTTAAGCTTTTGGGTTTTCTTTACTACTTATATAATGTACTGGCGATAAGATTGGCTGTTCTTTAAATAGCCCTCTCTTTGCAGCAGACTTCGCTTACGGCCATACCAACCTGGCTATGCCCGATCTCGTCTGATCTCGGAAGCTAAGCAGGTTTGGGCCTGGTTAGTACTTGGATGGGAGACCGCCTGGGAATACCAGGTGCTGTAAGCTTTTTGGACATTTTTCACTTAGTATATAATAATTTTGCCAAAAAATAGAGTCAATGCCCGATCTCTGAATATTTGCAGGTTTGGGCCTGGTTAGTACTTGGATGGGAGACCGCCTGGGAATACCAGGTGCTGTAAGCTTTTTGGACATTTTTCTCTTAGTTTTTAATAATTTTGCCAAAAAATAGAGTCAATGCCCGATCTCTGAATCTTAGCAGGTTTAGGTCTGGTTAGTACTTTTATGAGAGACTGCCTAGGAATACCAGGTGCTTTAAGCTTTTGGGTTTTCTTTCCTACTTATATAATGTACTGGCGATAAGATTGGCTGGTCTTTAAATAGCCCTCTCTTTGCAGCAGACTTCGCTTACGGCCATACCAACCTGGCTATGTCCGATCTCGTCTGATCTCGGAAGCTAAGCAGGTTTGGGCCTGCTTAGTACTTGGATGGGAGACCGCCTGGGAATACCAGGTGCTGTAAGCTTTTTGGACATTTTTCACTTAGTTTTTAATAATTTTGCCAAAAAATAGAGTCAATGCCCGATCTCTGAATATTAGCAGGTTTGGGCCTGGTTAGTACATGGATGGGAGACTGCCTGGGAATACCAGGTGCTTTAATCTTTTTGGAAAATTTCACGAATTATATAATAATCTTTCATAAAAAAAAAAAAAAAAGATTCAATGCCCGATCTCTGAATCTTAGCAGGTTTAGGTCTGGTTAGTACTTTGATGAGAGACTGCCTAGGAATACCAGGTGCTTTTAGCTTTTGGGTTTTCTTTCCTACTTATATAATGTACTGGCGATTAGATTGGCTGGTCTTTAAATAGCCCTCTCTTTGCAGCAGTCTTCGCTTACGGCCATACCAACCTGGCTATGCCTGATCTCGTCTTATCTCTGAAGCTAAGCAGGTTTGGGCCTGGTTAGTACTTGGATGGGAGACCGCCTGGGAATACCAGGTGCTGTAAGCTTTTTGGACATTTTTCTCTTAGTTTTTAATAATTTTGCCAAAAAATAGAGTCAATGCCCGATCTCTGAATCTTAGCAGGTTTAGGTCTGGTTAGTACTTTTATGAGAGACTGCCTAGGAATACCAGGTGCTTTAAGCTTTTGGGTTTTCTTTCCTACTTATATAATGTACTGGCGATAAGATTGGCTGGTCTTTAAATAGCCCTCTCTTTGCAGCAGACTTCGCTTACGGCCATACCAACCTGGCTATGTCCGATCTCGTCTGATCTCGGAAGCTAAGCAGGTTTGGGCCTGGTTAGTACTTGGATGGGAGACAGCCTGGGAATACCAGGTGCTGTAAGCTTTTTGGACATTTTTCACTTAGTTTTTAATAATTTTGCCAAAAAATAGAGTCAATGCCCGATCTCTGAATCTTAGCAGGTTTAGGTCTGGTTAGTACTTTGATGAGAGACTGCCTAGGAATACCAGGTGCTTTTAGCTTTTGGGTTTTCTTTCCTACTTATATAATGTACTGGCGATTAGATTGGCTGGTCTTTAAATAGCCCTCTCTTTGCAGCAGTCTTCGCTTACGGCCATACCAACCTGGCTATGCCTGATCTCGTCTGATCTCTGAAGCTAAGCAGGTTTGGGCCTGGTTAGTACTTGGATGGGAGACCGCCTGGGAATACCAGGTGCTGTAAGCTTTTTGGACATTTTTCTCTTAGTTTTTAATAATTTTGCCAAAAAATAGAGTCAATGCCCGATCTCTGAATCTTAGCAGGTTTAGGTCTGGTTAGTACTTTTATGAGAGACTGCCTAGGAATACCAGGTGCTTTAAGCTTTTGGGTTTTCTTTCCTACTTATATAATGTACTGGCGATAAGATTGGCTGGTCTTTAAATACCCCTCTCTTTGCAGCAGACTTCGCTTATGGCCATACCAACCTGGCTATGTCCGATCTTGTCTGATCTCGGAAGCTAAGCAGGTTTGGGCCTGGTTAGTACTTGGATGGGAGACCGCCTGGGAATTCCAGGTGCTGTAAGCTTTTTGGACATTTTTCACTTAGTATATAATAATTTTGCCAAAAAATAGAGTCAGTGCCTGATCTCTGAATATTAGCAGGTTTGGGCCTGTTTAGTACATGGATGGGAGACTGCCTGGGAATATACTGCCTTTAATTATAATTTTGCATTATTGAGACACTGTTTTCCTAATGAATGTTGTTCAGTGCTTTGACGCAATGTATTTTGTTTAAAGCACTATATAAATAAAGGTGACTGATTGATTGATTGAATACCAGGTGCTGTAAGCTTTTTGGACATTTTTCACTTAGTATATAATAATTTTTCCAAAAAATAGAGTCAATGCCCGATCTCTGAATATTAGCAGGTTTGGGCCTGGTTAGTACATGGATGGGAGACTGCCTGGGAATACCAGGTGCTTTAATCTTTTTGGAAAATTTCACGAATTATATAATAATCTTTCATTAAAAAAAAAAAAAAGATTCAATGCCTGATCTCTGAATCTTAGCAGGTTTAGGTCTGGTTAGTACTTTGATGAGAGACTGCCTAGGAATACCAGGTGCTTTTAGCTTTTGGGTTTTCTTTCCTACTTATATAATGTACTGGCGATAAGATTGGCTGGTCTTTAAATAGCCCTCTCTTTGCAGCAGACTTCGCTTACGGCCATACCAACCTGGCTATGTCCGATCTCGTCTGATCTCGCAAGCTAAGCAGGTTTGGGCCTGGTTAGTACTTGGATGGGAGACCGCCTGGGAATACCAGGTGCTGTAAGCTTTTTGGACATTTTTCACTTAGTTTTTAATAATTTTGCCAAAAAATAGAGTCAATGCCCGATCTCTGAATATTAGCAGGTTTGGGCCTGGTTAGTACATGGATGGGAGACTGCCTGGGAATACCAGGTGCTTTAATCTTTTTGGAAAATTTCACGAATTATATAATAATCTTTCATTAAAAAAAAAAAAAAAGATTCAATGCCCGATCTCTGAATCTTAGCAGGTTTAGGTCTGGTTAGTACTTTGATGAGAGACTGCCTAGGAATACCAGGTGCTTTTAGCTTTTGGGTTTTCTTTCCTACTTATATAATGTACTGGCGATTAGATTGGCTGGTCTTTAAATAGCCCTCTCTTTGCAGCAGTCTTCGCTTACGGCCATACCAACCTGGCTATGCCTGATCTCGTCTGATCTCTGAAGCTAAGCAGGTTTGGGCCTGGTTAGTACTTGGATGGGAGACCGCCTGGGAATACCAGGTGCTGTAAGCTTTTTGGACATTTTTCTCTTAGTTTTTAATAATTTTGCCAAAAAATAGAGTCAATGCCCGATCTCTGAATCTTAGCAGGTTTAGGTCTGGTTAGTACTTTTATGAGAGACTGCCTAGGAATACCAGGTGCTTTAAGCTTTTGGGTTTTCTTTCCTACTTATATAATGTACTGGCGATAAGATTGGCTGGTCTTTAAATAGCCCTCTCTTTGCAGCAGACTTCGCTTACGGCCATACCAACCTGGCTATGTCCGATCTCGTCTGATCTCGGAAGCTAAGCAGGTTTGGGCCTGGTTAGTACTTGGATGGGAGACCGCCTGGGAATACCAGGTGCTGTAAGCTTTTTGGACATTTTTCACTTATATAATGTACTGGCGATAAGATTGGCTGGTCTTTAAATACCCCTCTCTTTGCAGCAGACTTCGCTTATGGCCATACCAACCTGGCTATGTCCGATCTTGTCTGATCTCGGAAGCTAAGCAGGTTTGGGCCTGGTTAGTACTTGGATGGGAGACCGCCTGGGAATTCCAGGTGCTGTAAGCTTTTTGGACATTTTTCACTTAGTATATAATAATTTTGCCAAAAAATAGAGTCAGTGCCTGATCTCTGAATATTAGCAGGTTTGGGCCTGTTTAGTACATGGATGGGAGACTGCCTGGGAATATACTGCCTTTAATTATAATTTTGCATTATTGAGACACTGTTTTCCTAATGAATGTTGTTCAGTGCTTTGACGCAATGTATTTTGTTTAAAGCACTATATAAATAAAGGTGACTGATTGATTGATTGAATACCAGGTGCTGTAAGCTTTTTGGACATTTTTCACTTAGTATATAATAATTTTTCCAAAAAATAGAGTCAATGCCCGATCTCTGAATATTAGCAGGTTTGGGCCTGGTTAGTACATGGATGGGAGACTGCCTGGGAATACCAGGTGCTTTAATCTTTTTGGAAAATTTCACGAATTATATAATAATCTTTCATTAAAAAAAAAAAAAGATTCAATGCCTGATCTCTGAATCTTAGCAGGTTTAGGTCTGGTTAGTACTTTGATGAGAGACTGCCTAGGAATACCAGGTGCTTTTAGCTTTTGGGTTTTCTTTCCTACTTATATAATGTACTGGCGATAAGATTGGCTGGTCTTTAAATAGCCCTCTCTTTGCAGCAGACTTCGCTTACGGCCATACCAACCTGGCTATGTCCGATCTCGTCTGATCTCGCAAGCTAAGCAGGTTTGGGCCTGGTTAGTACTTGGATGGGAGACCGCCTGGGAATACCAGGTGCTGTAAGCTTTTTGGACATTTTTCACTTAGTTTTTAATAATTTTGCCAAAAAATAGAGTCAATGCCCGATCTCTGAATATTAGCAGGTTTGGGCCTGGTTAGTACATGGATGGGAGACTGCCTGGGAATACCAGGTGCTTTAATCTTTTTGGAAAATTTCACGAATTATATAATAATCTTTCATTAAAAAAAAAAAAAAAGATTCAATGCCCGATCTCTGAATCTTAGCAGGTTTAGGTCTGGTTAGTACTTTGATGAGAGACTGCCTAGGAATACCAGGTGCTTTTAGCTTTTGGGTTTTCTTTCCTACTTATATAATGTACTGGCGATTAGATTGGCTGGTCTTTAAATAGCCCTCTCTTTGCAGCAGTCTTCGCTTACGGCCATACCAACCTGGCTATGCCTGATCTCGTCTGATCTCTGAAGCTAAGCAGGTTTGGGCCTGGTTAGTACTTGGATGGGAGACCGCCTGGGAATACCAGGTGCTGTAAGCTTTTTGGACATTTTTCTCTTAGTTTTTAATAATTTTGCCAAAAAATAGAGTCAATGCCCGATCTCTGAATCTTAGCAGGTTTAGGTCTGGTTAGTACTTTTATGAGAGACTGCCTAGGAATACCAGGTGCTTTAAGCTTTTGGGTTTTCTTTCCTACTTATATAATGTACTGGCGATAAGATTGGCTGGTCTTTAAATAGCCCTCTCTTTGCAGCAGACTTCGCTTACGGCCATACCAACCTGGCTATGTCCGATCTCGTCTGATCTCGGAAGCTAAGCAGGTTTGGGCCTGGTTAGTACTTGGATGGGAGACCGCCTGGGAATACCAGGTGCTGTAAGCTTTTTGGACATTTTTCACTTAGTTTTTAATAATTTTGCCAAAAAATAGAGTCAATGCCCGATCTCTGAATCTTAGCAGGTTTAGGTCTGGTTAGTACTTTTATGAGAGACTGCCTAGGAATACCAGGTGCTTTAAGCTTTTGGGTTTTCTTTCCTACTTATATAATGTACTGGCGATAAGATTGGCTGTTCTTTAAATAGCCCTCTCTTTGCAGCAGACTTCGCTTACGGCCATACCAACCTGGCTATGCCCGATCTCGTCTGATCTCGGAAGCTAAGCAGGTTTGGGCCTGGTTAGTACTTGGATGGGAGCCCGCCTGGGTATACCAGGTGCTGTAAGCTTTTTGGACATTTTTCACTTAGTATATAATAATTTTGCCAAAAAATAGAGTCAATGCCCGATCTCTGAATATTAGCAGGTTTGGGCCTGGTTAGTACATGGATGGGAGACTGCCTGGGAATACCAGGTGCTTTAATCTTTTTGGAAAATTTCACGAATTATATAATAATCTTTCATTAAAAAAAAAAAAAAGATTCAATGCCCGATCTCTGAATCTTAGCAGGTTTAGGTCTGGTTAGTACTTTGATGAGAGACTGCCTAGGAATACCAGGTGCTTTTAGCTTTTGGGTTTTCTTTCCTACTTATATAATGTACTGGCGATAAGATTGGCTGGTCTTTAAATAGCCCTCTCTTTGCAGCAGACTTCGCTTACGGCCATACCAACCTGGCTATGTCCGATCTTGTCTGATCTCGGAAGCTAAGCAGGTTTGGGCCTGGTTAGTACTTGGATGGGAGACCGCCTGGGAATTCCAGGTGCTGTAAGCTTTTTGGACATTTTTCACTTAGTATATAATAATTTTGCCAAAAAATAGAGTCAGTGCCTGATCTCTGAATATTAGCAGGTTTGGGCCTGTTTAGTACATGGATGGGAGACTGCCTGGGAATATACTGCCTTTAATTATAATTTTGCATTATTGAGACACTGTTTTCCTAATGAATGTTGTTCAGTGCTTTGACGCAATGTATTTTGTTTAAAGCACTATATAAATAAAGGTGATTGATTGATTGATTGAATACCAGGTGCTGTAAGCTTTTTGGACATTTTTCACTTAGTATATAATAATTTTGCCAAAAAAAAAGTCAATGCCCGATCTCTGAATATTTGCAGGTTTGGGCCTGGTTAGTACATGGATGGGAGACAGCCTGGGAATACCAGGTGCTTTAATCTTTTTGGAAAATTTCACGAATTATATAATAATCTTTCATTAAAAAAAAAAAAAAGAGTCAATGCCCGATCTCTGAATCTTAGCAGGTTTGGGCCTGGTTAGTACTTGGATGGGAGACCGCCTGGGAATACCAGGTGCTGTAAACTTTTTGGACATTTTTCACTTAGTTTATAATAATTTTGCCAAAAAATAGAGTCAATGCCCGATCTCTGAATCTTAGCAGGTTTAGGTCTGGTTAGTTTTTTTATTAGAGACTGCCTAGGAATACCAGGTGCTTTAAGCTTTTGGGTTTTCTTTACTACTTATATAATGTACTGGCGATAAGATTGGCTGTTCTTTAAATAGCCCTCTCTTTGCAGCAGACTTCGCTTACGGCCATACCAACCTGGCTATGCCCGATCTCGTCTGATCTCGGAAGCTAAGCAGGTTTGGGCCTGGTTAGTACTTGGATGGGAGACCGCCTGGGAATACCAGGTGCTGTAAGCTTTTTGGACATTTTTCACTTAGTATATAATAATTTTGCCAAAAAATAGAGTCAATGCCCGATCTCTGAATATTTGCAGGTTTGGGCCTGGTTAGTACTTGGATGGGAGACCGCCTGGGAATACCAGGTGCTGTAAGCTTTTTGGACATTTTTCTCTTAGTTTTTAATAATTTTGCCAAAAAATAGAGTCAATGCCCGATCTCTGAATCTTAGCAGGTTTAGGTCTGGTTAGTACTTTTATGAGAGACTGCCTAGGAATACCAGGTGCTTTAAGCTTTTGGGTTTTCTTTCCTACTTATATAATGTACTGGCGATAAGATTGGCTGGTCTTTAAATAGCCCTCTCTTTGCAGCAGACTTCGCTTACGGCCATACCAACCTGGCTATGTCCGATCTCGTCTGATCTCGGAAGCTAAGCAGGTTTGGGCCTGGTTAGTACTTGGATGGGAGACCGCCTGGGAATACCAGGTGCTGTAAGCTTTTTGGACATTTTTCACTTAGTTTTTAATAATTTTGCCAAAAAATAGAGTCAATGCCCGATCTCTGAATATTAGCAGGTTTGGGCCTGGTTAGTACATGGATGGGAGACTGCCTGGGAATACCAGGTGCTTTAATCTTTTTGGAAAATTTCACGAATTATATAATAATCTTTCATTAAAAAAAAAAAAAAAGATTCAATGCCCGATCTCTGAATCTTAGCAGGTTTAGGTCTGGTTAGTACTTTGATGAGAGACTGCCTAGGAATACCAGGTGCTTTTAGCTTTTGGGTTTTCTTTCCTACTTATATAATGTACTGGCGATTAGATTGGCTGGTCTTTAAATAGCCCTCTCTTTGCAGCAGTCTTCGCTTACGGCCATACCAACCTGGCTATGCCTGATCTCGTCTGATCTCTGAAGCTAAGCAGGTTTGGGCCTGGTTAGTACTTGGATGGGAGACCGCCTGGGAATACCAGGTGCTGTAAGCTTTTTGGACATTTTTCTCTTAGTTTTTAATAATTTTGCCAAAAAATAGAGTCAATGCCCGATCTCTGAATCTTAGCAGGTTTAGGTCTGGTTAGTACTTTTATGAGAGACTGCCTAGGAATACCAGGTGCTTTAAGCTTTTGGGTTTTCTTTCCTACTTATATAATGTACTGGCGATA
>NC_068417.1:42159504-42162004 GCF_023724105.1 Carassius gibelio
CAATGCCCGATCTCTGAATATTAGCAGGTTTGGGCCTGGTTAGTACATGGATGGGAGACTGCCTGGGAATACCAGGTGCTTTAATCTTTTTGGAAAATTTCACGAATTATATAATAATCTTTCATTAAAAAAAAAAAAAAGATTCAATGCCCGATCTCTGAATCTTAGCAGGTTTAGGTCTGGTTAGTACTTTGATGAGAGACTGCCTAGGAATACCAGGTGCTTTTAGCTTTTGGGTTTTCTTTCCTACTTATATAATGTACTGGCGATTAGATTGGCTGGTCTTTAAATAGCCCTCTCTTTGCAGCAGTCTTCGCTTACGGCCATACCAACCTGGCTATGCCTGATCTCGTCTGATCTCTGAAGCTAAGCAGGTTTGGGCCTGGTTAGTACTTGGATGGGAGACCGCCTGGGAATACCAGGTGCTGTAAGCTTTTTGGACATTTTTCTCTTAGTTTTTAATAATTTTGCCAAAAAATAGAGTCAATGCCCGATCTCTGAATCTTAGCAGGTTTAGGTCTGGTTAGTACTTTTATGAGAGACTGCCTAGGAATACCAGGTGCTTTAAGCTTTTGGGTTTTCTTTCCTACTTATATAATGTACTGGCGATAAGATTGGCTGGTCTTTAAATAGCCCTCTCTTTGCAGCAGACTTCGCTTACGGCCATACCAACCTGGCTATGTCCGATCTTGTCTGATCTCGGAAGCTAAGCAGGTTTGGGCCTGGTTAGTACTTGGATGGGAGACCGCCTGGGAATTCCAGGTGCTGTAAGCTTTTTGGACATTTTTCACTTAGTATATAATAATTTTGCCAAAAAATAGAGTCAGTGCCTGATCTCTGAATATTAGCAGGTTTGGGCCTGTTTAGTACATGGATGGGAGACTGCCTGGGAATATACTGCCTTTAATTATAATTTTGCATTATTGAGACACTGTTTTCCTAATGAATGTTGTTCAGTGCTTTGACGCAATGTATTTTGTTTAAAGCACTATATAAATAAAGGTGATTGATTGATTGATTGAATACCAGGTGCTGTAAGCTTTTTGGACATTTTTCACTTAGTATATAATAATTTTGCCAAAAAAAAAGTCAATGCCCGATCTCTGAATATTTGCAGGTTTGGGCCTGGTTAGTACATGGATGGGAGACAGCCTGGGAATACCAGGTGCTTTAATCTTTTTGGAAAATTTCACGAATTATATAATAATCTTTCATTAAAAAAAAAAAAAGAGTCAATGCCCGATCTCTGAATCTTAGCAGGTTTGGGCCTGGTTAGTACTTGGATGGGAGACCGCCTGGGAATACCAGGTGCTGTAAACTTTTTGGACATTTTTCACTTAGTTTATAATAATTTTGCCAAAAAATAGAGTCAATGCCCGATCTCTGAATCTTAGCAGGTTTAGGTCTGGTTAGTACTTTGATGAGAGACTGCCTAGGAATACCAGGTGCTTTTAGCTTTTGGGTTTTCTTTCCTACTTATATAATGTACTGGCGATTAGATTGGCTGGTCTTTAAATAGCCCTCTCTTTGCAGCAGTCTTCGCTTACGGCCATACCAACCTGGCTATGCCTGATCTCGTCTGATCTCTGAAGCTAAGCAGGTTTGGGCCTGGTTAGTACTTGGATGGGAGACCGCCTGGGAATACCAGGTGCTGTAAGCTTTTTGGACATTTTTCTCTTAGTTTTTAATAATTTTGCCAAAAAATAGAGTCAATGCCCGATCTCTGAATCTTAGCAGGTTTAGGTCTGGTTAGTACTTTTATGAGAGACTGCCTAGGAATACCAGGTGCTTTAAGCTTTTGGGTTTTCTTTCCTACTTATATAATGTACTGGCGATAAGATTGGCTGGTCTTTAAATAGCCCTCTCTTTGCAGCAGACTTCGCTTACGGCCATACCAACCTGGCTATGTCCGATCTTGTCTGATCTCGGAAGCTAAGCAGGTTTGGGCCTGGTTAGTACTTGGATGGGAGACCGCCTGGGAATTCCAGGTGCTGTAAGCTTTTTGGACATTTTTCACTTAGTATATAATAATTTTGCCAAAAAATAGAGTCAGTGCCTGATCTCTGAATATTAGCAGGTTTGGGCCTGTTTAGTACATGGATGGGAGACTGCCTGGGAATATACTGCCTTTAATTATAATTTTGCATTATTGAGACACTGTTTTCCTAATGAATGTTGTTCAGTGCTTTGACGCAATGTATTTTGTTTAAAGCACTATATAAATAAAGGTGATTGATTGATTGATTGAATACCAGGTGCTGTAAGCTTTTTGGACATTTTTCACTTAGTATATAATAATTTTGCCAAAAAAAAAAGTCAATGCCCGATCTCTGAATATTTGCAGGTTTGGGCCTGGTTAGTACATGGATGGGAGACAGCCTGGGAATACCAGGTGCTTTAATCTTTTTGGAAAATTTCACGAATTATATAATAATCTTTCATTAAAAAAAAAAAAAAAGAGTCAATGCCCGATCTCTGAATCTTAGCAGGTTTGGGCCTG
>NC_068417.1:42167004-42172004 GCF_023724105.1 Carassius gibelio
CCATACCAACCTGGCTATGTCCGATCTTGTCTGATCTCGGAAGCTAAGCAGGTTTGGGCCTGGTTAGTACTTGGATGGGAGACCGCCTGGGAATTCCAGGTGCTGTAAGCTTTTTGGACATTTTTCACTTAGTATATAATAATTTTGCCAAAAAATAGAGTCAGTGCCTGATCTCTGAATATTAGCAGGTTTGGGCCTGTTTAGTACATGGATGGGAGACTGCCTGGGAATATACTGCCTTTAATTATAATTTTGCATTATTGAGACACTGTTTTCCTAATGAATGTTGTTCAGTGCTTTGACGCAATGTATTTTGTTTAAAGCACTATATAAATAAAGGTGATTGATTGATTGATTGAATACCAGGTGCTGTAAGCTTTTTGGACATTTTTCACTTAGTATATAATAATTTTGCCAAAAAAAAAGTCAATGCCCGATCTCTGAATATTTGCAGGTTTGGGCCTGGTTAGTACATGGATGGGAGACAGCCTGGGAATACCAGGTGCTTTAATCTTTTTGGAAAATTTCACGAATTATATAATAATCTTTCATTAAAAAAAAAAAAAAAGAGTCAATGCCCGATCTCTGAATCTTAGCAGGTTTGGGCCTGGTTAGTACTTGGATGGGAGACCGCCTGGGAATACCAGGTGCTGTAAACTTTTTGGACATTTTTCACTTAGTTTATAATAAGTTTGCCAAAAAATAGAGTCAATGCCCGATCTCTGAATCTTAGCAGGTTTAGGTCTGGTTAGTTTTTTTATTAGAGACTGCCTAGGAATACCAGGTGCTTTAAGCTTTTGGGTTTTCTTTACTACTTATGTAATGTACTGGCGATAAGATTGGCTGTTCTTTAAATAGCCCTCTCTTTGCAGCAGACTTCGCTTACGGCCATACCAACCTGGCTATGCCCGATCTCGTCTGATCTCGGAAGCTAAGCAGGTTTGGGCCTGGTTAGTACTTGGATGGGAGACCGCCTGGGAATACCAGGTGCTGTAAGCTTTTTGGACATTTTTCTCTTAGTTTTTAATAATTTTGCCAAAAAATAGAGTCAATGCCCGATCTCTGAATCTTAGCAGGTTTAGGTCTGGTTAGTACTTTTATGAGAGACTGCCTAGGAATACCAGGTGCTTTAAGCTTTTGGGTTTTCTTTCCTACTTATATAATGTACTGGCGATAAGATTGGCTGGTCTTTAAATAGCCCTCTCTTTGCAGCAGACTTCGCTTACGGCCATACCAACCTGGCTATGTCCGATCTCGTCTGATCTCGGAAGCTAAGCAGGTTTGGGCCTGGTTAGTACTTGGATGGGAGACCGCCTGGGAATACCAGGTGCTGTAAGCTTTTTGGACATTTTTCACTTAGTTTTTAATAATTTTGCCAAAAAATAGAGTCAATGCCCGATCTCTGAATATTAGCAGGTTTGGGCCTGGTTAGTACATGGATGGGAGACTGCCTGGGAATACCAGGTGCTTTAATCTTTTTGGAAAATTTCACGAATTATATAATAATCTTTCATTAAAAAAAAAAAAAAGATTCAATGCCCGATCTCTGAATCTTAGCAGGTTTAGGTCTGGTTAGTACTTTGATGAGAGACTGCCTAGGAATACCAGGTGCTTTTAGCTTTTGGGTTTTCTTTCCTACTTATATAATGTACTGGCGATTAGATTGGCTGGTCTTTAAATAGCCCTCTCTTTGCAGCAGTCTTCGCTTACGGCCATACCAACCTGGCTATGCCTGATCTCGTCTGATCTCTGAAGCTAAGCAGGTTTGGGCCTGGTTAGTACTTGGATGGGAGACCGCCTGGGAATACCAGGTGCTGTAAGCTTTTTGGACATTTTTCTCTTAGTTTTTAATAATTTTGCCAAAAAATAGAGTCAATGCCCGATCTCTGAATCTTAGCAGGTTTAGGTCTGGTTAGTACTTTTATGAGAGACTGCCTAGGAATACCAGGTGCTTTAAGCTTTTGGGTTTTCTTTCCTACTTATATAATGTACTGGCGATAAGATTGGCTGGTCTTTAAATAGCCCTCTCTTTGCAGCAGACTTCGCTTACGGCCATACCAACCTGGCTATGTCCGATCTCGTCTGATCTCGGAAGCTAAGCAGGTTTGGGCCTGGTTAGTACTTGGATGGGAGACCGCCTGGGAATACCAGGTGCTGTAAGCTTTTTGGACATTTTTCACTTAGTTTTTAATAATTTTGCCAAAAAATAGAGTCAATGCCCGATCTCTGAATCTTAGCAGGTTTAGGTCTGGTTAGTACTTTGATGAGAGACTGCCTAGGAATACCAGGTGCTTTTAGCTTTTGGGTTTTCTTTCCTACTTATATAATGTACTGGCGATTAGATTGGCTGGTCTTTAAATAGCCCTCTCTTTGCAGCAGTCTTCGCTTACGGCCATACCAACCTGGCTATGCCTGATCTCGTCTGATCTCTGAAGCTAAGCAGGTTTGGGCCTGGTTAGTACTTGGATGGGAGACCGCCTGGGAATACCAGGTGCTGTAAGCTTTTTGGACATTTTTCTCTTAGTTTTTAATAATTTTGCCAAAAAATAGAGTCAATGCCCGATCTCTGAATCTTAGCAGGTTTAGGTCTGGTTAGTACTTTTATGAGAGACTGCCTAGGAATACCAGGTGCTTTAAGCTTTTGGGTTTTCTTTCCTACTTATATAATGTACTGGCGATAAGATTGGCTGGTCTTTAAATACCCCTCTCTTTGCAGCAGACTTCGCTTATGGCCATACCAACCTGGCTATGTCCGATCTTGTCTGATCTCGGAAGCTAAGCAGGTTTGGGCCTGGTTAGTACTTGGATGGGAGACCGCCTGGGAATTCCAGGTGCTGTAAGCTTTTTGGACATTTTTCACTTAGTATATAATAATTTTGCCAAAAAATAGAGTCAGTGCCTGATCTCTGAATATTAGCAGGTTTGGGCCTGTTTAGTACATGGATGGGAGACTGCCTGGGAATATACTGCCTTTAATTATAATTTTGCATTATTGAGACACTGTTTTCCTAATGAATGTTGTTCAGTGCTTTGACGCAATGTATTTTGTTTAAAGCACTATATAAATAAAGGTGACTGATTGATTGATTGAATACCAGGTGCTGTAAGCTTTTTGGACATTTTTCACTTAGTATATAATAATTTTTCCAAAAAATAGAGTCAATGCCCGATCTCTGAATATTAGCAGGTTTGGGCCTGGTTAGTACATGGATGGGAGACTGCCTGGGAATACCAGGTGCTTTAATCTTTTTGGAAAATTTCACGAATTATATAATAATCTTTCATTAAAAAAAAAAAAAAGATTCAATGCCTGATCTCTGAATCTTAGCAGGTTTAGGTCTGGTTAGTACTTTGATGAGAGACTGCCTAGGAATACCAGGTGCTTTTAGCTTTTGGGTTTTCTTTCCTACTTATATAATGTACTGGCGATAAGATTGGCTGGTCTTTAAATAGCCCTCTCTTTGCAGCAGACTTCGCTTACGGCCATACCAACCTGGCTATGTCCGATCTCGTCTGATCTCGCAAGCTAAGCAGGTTTGGGCCTGGTTAGTACTTGGATGGGAGACCGCCTGGGAATACCAGGTGCTGTAAGCTTTTTGGACATTTTTCACTTAGATTTAATAATTTTGCCAAAAAATAGAGTCAATGCCCGATCTCTGAATATTAGCAGGTTTGGGCCTGGTTAGTACATGGATGGGAGACTGCCTGGGAATACCAGGTGCTTTAATCTTTTTGGAAAATTTCACGAATTATATAATAATCTTTCATTAAAAAAAAAAAAAAAGATTCAATGCCCGATCTCTGAATCTTAGCAGGTTTAGGTCTGGTTAGTACTTTGATGAGAGACTGCCTAGGAATACCAGGTGCTTTTAGCTTTTGGGTTTTCTTTCCTACTTATATAATGTACTGGCGATTAGATTGGCTGGTCTTTAAATAGCCCTCTCTTTGCAGCAGTCTTCGCTTACGGCCATACCAACCTGGCTATGCCTGATCTCGTCTGATCTCTGAAGCTAAGCAGGTTTGGGCCTGGTTAGTACTTGGATGGGAGACCGCCTGGGAATACCAGGTGCTGTAAGCTTTTTGGACATTTTTCTCTTAGTTTTTAATAATTTTGCCAAAAAATAGAGTCAATGCCCGATCTCTGAATCTTAGCAGGTTTAGGTCTGGTTAGTACTTTTATGAGAGACTGCCTAGGAATACCAGGTGCTTTAAGCTTTTGGGTTTTCTTTCCTACTTATATAATGTACTGGCGATAAGATTGGCTGGTCTTTAAATAGCCCTCTCTTTGCAGCAGACTTCGCTTACGGCCATACCAACCTGGCTATGTCCGATCTCGTCTGATCTCGGAAGCTAAGCAGGTTTGGGCCTGGTTAGTACTTGGATGGGAGACCGCCTGGGAATACCAGGTGCTGTAAGCTTTTTGGACATTTTTCACTTAGTTTTTAATAATTTTGCCAAAAAATAGAGTCAATGCCCGATCTCTGAATCTTAGCAGGTTTAGGTCTGGTTAGTACTTTTATGAGAGACTGCCTAGGAATACCAGGTGCTTTAAGCTTTTGGGTTTTCTTTCCTACTTATATAATGTACTGGCGATAAGATTGGCTGTTCTTTAAATAGCCCTCTCTTTGCAGCAGACTTCGCTTACGGCCATACCAACCTGGCTATGCCCGATCTCGTCTGATCTCGGAAGCTAAGCAGGTTTGGGCCTGGTTAGTACTTGGATGGGAGCCCGCCTGGGTATACCAGGTGCTGTAAGCTTTTTGGACATTTTTCACTTAGTATATAATAATTTTGCCAAAAAATAGAGTCAATGCCCGATCTCTGAATATTAGCAGGTTTGGGCCTGGTTAGTACATGGATGGGAGACTGCCTGGGAATACCAGGTGCTTTAATCTTTTTGGAAAATTTCACGAATTATATAATAATCTTTCATTAAAAAAAAAAAAAAGATTCAATGCCCGATCTCTGAATCTTAGCAGGTTTAGGTCTGGTTAGTACTT
>NC_068417.1:42177004-42184504 GCF_023724105.1 Carassius gibelio
TGGGAGACCGCCTGGGAATTCCAGGTGCTGTAAGCTTTTTGGACATTTTTCACTTAGTATATAATAATTTTGCCAAAAAATAGAGTCAGTGCCTGATCTCTGAATATTAGCAGGTTTGGGCCTGTTTAGTACATGGATGGGAGACTGCCTGGGAATATACTGCCTTTAATTATAATTTTGCATTATTGAGACACTGTTTTCCTAATGAATGTTGTTCAGTGCTTTGACGCAATGTATTTTGTTTAAAGCACTATATAAATAAAGGTGATTGATTGATTGATTGAATACCAGGTGCTGTAAGCTTTTTGGACATTTTTCACTTAGTATATAATAATTTTTCCAAAAAATAGAGTCAATGCCCGATCTCTGAATATTAGCAGGTTTGGGCCTGGTTAGTACATGGATGGGAGACTGCCTGGGAATACCAGGTGCTTTAATCTTTTTGGAAAATTTCACGAATTATATAATAATCTTTCATTAAAAAAAAAAAAAAGATTCAATGCCTGATCTCTGAATCTTAGCAGGTTTAGGTCTGGTTAGTACTTTGATGAGAGACTGCCTAGGAATACCAGGTGCTTTTAGCTTTTGGGTTTTCTTTCCTACTTATATAATGTACTGGCGATTAGATTGGCTGGTCTTTAAATAGCCCTCTCTTTGCAGCAGTCTTCGCTTACGGCCATACCAACCTGGCTATGCCTGATCTCGTCTGATCTCTGAAGCTAAGCAGGTTTGGGCCTGGTTAGTACTTGGATGGGAGACCGCCTGGGAATACCAGGTGCTGTAAGCTTTTTGGACATTTTTCTCTTAGTTTTTAATAATTTTGCCAAAAAATAGAGTCAATGCCCGATCTCTGAATCTTAGCAGGTTTAGGTCTGGTTAGTACTTTTATGAGAGACTGCCTAGGAATACCAGGTGCTTTAAGCTTTTGGGTTTTCTTTCCTACTTATATAATGTACTGGCGATAAGATTGGCTGGTCTTTAAATAGCCCTCTCTTTGCAGCAGACTTCGCTTACGGCCATACCAACCTGGCTATGTCCGATCTCGTCTGATCTCGGAAGCTAAGCAGGTTTGGGCCTGGTTAGTACTTGGATGGGAGACCGCCTGGGAATACCAGGTGCTGTAAGCTTTTGGGACATTTTTCACTTAGTTTTTAATAATTTTGCCAAAAAATAGAGTCAATGCCCGATCTCTGAATATTAGCAGGTTTGGGCCTGGTTAGTACATGGATGGGAGACTGCCTGGGAATACCAGGTGCTTTAATCTTTTTGGAAAATTTCACGAATTATATAATAATCTTTCATTAAAAAAAAAAAAAAAGATTCAATGCCCGATCTCTGAATCTTAGCAGGTTTAGGTCTGGTTAGTACTTTGATGAGAGACTGCCTAGGAATACCAGGTGCTTTTAGCTTTTGGGTTTTCTTTCCTACTTATATAATGTACTGGCGATTAGATTGGCTGGTCTTTAAATAGCCCTCTCTTTGCAGCAGTCTTCGCTTACGGCCATACCAACCTGGCTATGCCTGATCTCGTCTGATCTCTGAAGCTAAGCAGGTTTGGGCCTGGTTAGTACTTGGATGGGAGACCGCCTGGGAATACCAGGTGCTGTAAGCTTTTTGGACATTTTTCTCTTAGTTTTTAATAATTTTGCCAAAAAATAGAGTCAATGCCCGATCTCTGAATCTTAGCAGGTTTAGGTCTGGTTAGTACTTTTATGAGAGACTGCCTAGGAATACCAGGTGCTTTAAGCTTTTGGGTTTTCTTTCCTACTTATATAATGTACTGGCGATAAGATTGGCTTGTCTTTAAATAGCCCTCTCTTTGCAGCAGACTTCGCTTACGGCCATACCAACCTGGCTATGTCCGATCTCGTCTGATCTCGGAAGCTAAGCAGGTTTGGGCCTGGTTAGTACTTGGATGGGAGACCGCCTGGGAATACCAGGTGCTGTAAGCTTTTTGGACATTTTTCACTTAGTTTTTAATAATTTTGCCAAAAAATAGAGTCAATGCCCGATCTCTGAATCTTAGCAGGTTTAGGTCTGGTTAGTACTTTGATGAGAGACTGCCTAGGAATACCAGGTGCTTTTAGCTTTTGGGTTTTCTTTCCTACTTATATAATGTACTGGCGATTAGATTGGCTGGTCTTTAAATAGCCCTCTCTTTGCAGCAGTCTTCGCTTACGGCCATACCAACCTGGCTATGCCTGATCTCGTCTGATCTCTGAAGCTAAGCAGGTTTGGGCCTGGTTAGTACTTGGATGGGAGACCGCCTGGGAATACCAGGTGCTGTAAGCTTTTTGGACATTTTTCTCTTAGTTTTTAATAATTTTGCCAAAAAATAGAGTCAATGCCCGATCTCTGAATCTTAGCAGGTTTAGGTCTGGTTAGTACTTTTATGAGAGACTGCCTAGGAATACCAGGTGCTTTAAGCTTTTGGGTTTTCTTTCCTACTTATATAATGTACTGGCGATAAGATTGGCTGGTCTTTAAATAGCCCTCTCTTTGCAGCAGACTTCGCTTACGGCCATACCAACCTGGCTATGTCTGATCTTGTCTGATCTCGGAAGCTAAGCAGGTTTGGGCCTGGTTAGTACTTGGATGGGAGACCGCCTGGGAATTCCAGGTGCTGTAAGCTTTTTGGACATTTTTCACTTAGTATATAATAATTTTGCCAAAAAATAGAGTCAGTGCCTGATCTCTGAATATTAGCAGGTTTGGGCCTGTTTAGTACATGGATGGGAGACTGCCTGGGAATATACTGCCTTTAATTATAATTTTGCATTATTGAGACACTGTTTTCCTAATGAATGTTGTTCAGTGCTTTGACGCAATGTATTTTGTTTAAAGCACTATATAAATAAAGGTGATTGATTGATTGATTGAATACCAGGTGCTGTAAGCTTTTTGGACATTTTTCACTTAGTATATAATAATTTTGCCAAAAAATAGAGTCAATGCCCGATCTCTGAATATTAGCAGGTTTGGGCCTGGTTAGTACATGGATGGGAGACTGCCTGGGAATACCAGGTGCTTTAATCTTTTTGGAAAATTTCACGAATTATATAATAATCTTTCATTAAAAAAAAAATAAAAAAGATTCAATGCCCGATCTCTGAATCTTAGCAGGTTTAGGTCTGGTTAGTACTTTGATGAGAGACTGCCTAGGAATACCAGGTGCTTTTAGCTTTTGGGTTTTCTTTCCTACTTATATAATGTACTGGCGATTAGATTGGCTGGTCTTTAAATAGCCCTCTCTTTGCAGCAGTCTTCGCTTACGGCCATACCAACCTGACTATGCCTGATCTCGTCTGATCTCTGAAGCTAAGCAGGTTTGGGCCTGGTTAGTACTTGGATGGGAGACCGCCTGGGAATACCAGGTGCTGTAAGCTTTTTGGACATTTTTCTCTTAGTTTTTAATAATTTTGCCAAAAAATAGAGTCAATGCCCGATCTCTGAATCTTAGCAGGTTTAGGTCTGGTTAGTACTTTTATGAGAGACTGCCTAGGAATACCAGGTGCTTTAAGCTTTTGGGTTTTCTTTCCTACTTATATAATGTACTGGCGATAAGATTGGCTGGTCTTTAAATACCCCTCTCTTTGCAGCAGACTTCGCTTATGGCCATACCAACCTGGCTATGTCCGATCTTGTCTGATCTCGGAAGCTAAGCAGGTTTGGGCCTGGTTAGTACTTGGATGGGAGACCGCCTGGGAATTCCAGGTGCTGTAAGCTTTTTGGACATTTTTCACTTAGTATATAATAATTTTGCCAAAAAATAGAGTCAGTGCCTGATCTCTGAATATTAGCAGGTTTGGGCCTGTTTAGTACATGGATGGGAGACTGCCTGGGAATATACTGCCTTTAATTATAATTTTGCATTATTGAGACACTGTTTTCCTAATGAATGTTGTTCAGTGCTTTGACGCAATGTATTTTGTTTAAAGCACTATATAAATAAAGGTGATTGATTGATTGATTGAATACCAGGTGCTGTAAGCTTTTTGGACATTTTTCACTTAGTATATAATAATTTTTCCAAAAAATAGAGTCAATGCCCGATCTCTGAATATTAGCAGGTTTGGGCCTGGTTAGTACATGGATGGGAGACTGCCTGGGAATACCAGGTGCTTTAATCTTTTTGGAAAATTTCACGAATTATATAATAATCTTTCATTAAAAAAAAAAAAAAGATTCAATGCCTGATCTCTGAATCTTAGCAGGTTTAGGTCTGGTTAGTACTTTGATGAGAGACTGCCTAGGAATACCAGGTGCTTTTAGCTTTTGGGTTTTCTTTCCTACTTATATAATGTACTGGCGATTAGATTGGCTGGTCTTTAAATAGCCCTCTCTTTGCAGCAGTCTTCGCTTACGGCCATACCAACCTGGCTATGCCTGATCTCGTCTGATCTCTGAAGCTAAGCAGGTTTGGGCCTGGTTAGTACTTGGATGGGAGACCGCCTGGGAATACCAGGTGCTGTAAGCTTTTTGGACATTTTTCTCTTAGTTTTTAATAATTTTGCCAAAAAATAGAGTCAATGCCCGATCTCTGAATCTTAGCAGGTTTAGGTCTGGTTAGTACTTTTATGAGAGACTGCCTAGGAATACCAGGTGCTTTAAGCTTTTGGGTTTTCTTTCCTACTTATATAATGTACTGGCGATAAGATTGGCTGGTCTTTAAATAGCCCTCTCTTTGCAGCAGACTTCGCTTACGGCCATACCAACCTGGCTATGTCCGATCTCGTCTGATCTCGGAAGCTAAGCAGGTTTGGGCCTGGTTAGTACTTGGATGGGAGACCGCCTGGGAATACCAGGTGCTGTAAGCTTTTGGGACATTTTTCACTTAGTTTTTAATAATTTTGCCAAAAAATAGAGTCAATGCCCGATCTCTGAATATTAGCAGGTTTGGGCCTGGTTAGTACATGGATGGGAGACTGCCTGGGAATACCAGGTGCTTAAATCTTTTTGGAAAATTTCACGAATTATATAATAATCTTTCATTAAAAAAAAAAAAAAAGATTCAATGCCCGATCTCTGAATCTTAGCAGGTTTAGGTCTGGTTAGTACTTTGATGAGAGACTGCCTAGGAATACCAGGTGCTTTTAGCTTTTGGGTTTTCTTTCCTACTTATATAATGTACTGGCGATTAGATTGGCTGGTCTTTAAATAGCCCTCTCTTTGCAGCAGTCTTCGCTTACGGCCATACCAACCTGGCTATGCCTGATCTCGTCTGATCTCTGAAGCTAAGCAGGTTTGGGCCTGGTTAGTACTTGGATGGGAGACCGCCTGGGAATACCAGGTGCTGTAAGCTTTTTGGACATTTTTCTCTTAGTTTTTAATAATTTTGCCAAAAAATAGAGTCAATGCCCGATCTCTGAATCTTAGCAGGTTTAGGTCTGGTTAGTACTTTTATGAGAGACTGCCTAGGAATACCAGGTGCTTTAAGCTTTTGGGTTTTCTTTCCTACTTATATAATGTACTGGCGATAAGATTGGCTGGTCTTTAAATAGCCCTCTCTTTGCAGCAGACTTCGCTTACGGCCATACCAACCTGGCTATGTCCGATCTCGTCTGATCTCGGAAGCTAAGCAGGTTTGGGCCTGGTTAGTACTTGGATGGGAGACCGCCTGGGAATACCAGGTGCTGTAAGCTTTTTGGACATTTTTCACTTAGTTTTTAATAATTTTGCCAAAAAATAGAGTCAATGCCCGATCTCTGAATCTTAGCAGGTTTAGGTCTGGTTAGTACTTTTATGAGAGACTGCCTAGGAATACCAGGTGCTTTAAGCTTTTGGGTTTTCTTTCCTACTTATATAATGTACTGGCGATAAGATTGGCTGTTCTTTAAATAGCCCTCTCTTTGCAGCAGACTTCGCTTACGGCCATACCAACCTGGCTATGCCCGATCTCGTCTGATCTCGGAAGCTAAGCAGGTTTGGGCCTGGTTAGTACTTGGATGGGAGCCCGCCTGGGTATACCAGGTGCTGTAAGCTTTTTGGACATTTTTCACTTAGTATATAATAATTTTGCCAAAAAATAGAGTCAATGCCCGATCTCTGAATATTAGCAGGTTTGGGCCTGGTTAGTACATGGATGGGAGACTGCCTGGGAATACCAGGTGCTTTAATCTTTTTGGAAAATTTCACGAATTATATAATAATCTTTCATTAAAAAAAAAAAAAAAAGATTCAATGCCCGATCTCTGAATCTTAGCAGGTTTAGGTCTGGTTAGTACTTTGATGAGAGACTGCCTAGGAATACCAGGTGCTTTTAGCTTTTGGGTTTTCTTTCCTACTTATATAATGTACTGGCGATTAGATTGGCTGGTCTTTAAATAGCCCTCTCTTTGCAGCAGTCTTCGCTTACGGCCATACCAACCTGGCTATGCCTGATCTCGTCTGATCTCTGAAGCTAAGCAGGTTTGGGCCTGGTTAGTACTTGGATGGGAGACCGCCTGGGAATACCAGGTGCTGTAAGCTTTTTGGACATTTTTCTCTTAGTTTTTAATAATTTTGCCAAAAAATAGAGTCAATGCCCGATCTCTGAATCTTAGCAGGTTTAGGTCTGGTTAGTACTTTTATGAGAGACTGCCTAGGAATACCAGGTGCTTTAAGCTTTTGGGTTTTCTTTCCTACTTATATAACGTACTGGCGATAAGATTGGCTGGTCTTTAAATAGCCCTCTCTTTGCAGCAGACTTCGCTTACGGCCATACCAACCTGGCTATGTCCGATCTTGTCTGATCTCGGAAGCTAAGCAGGTTTGGGCCTGGTTAGTACTTGGATGGGAGACCGCCTGGGAATTCCAGGTGCTGTAAGCTTTTTGGACATTTTTCACTTAGTATATAATAATTTTGCCAAAAAATAGAGTCAGTGCCTGATCTCTGAATATTAGCAGGTTTGGGCCTGTTTAGTACATGGATGGGAGACTGCCTGGGAATATACTGCCTTTAATTATAATTTTGCATTATTGAGACACTGTTTTCCTAATGAATGTTGTTCAGTGCTTTGACGCAATGTATTTTGTTTAAAGCACTATATAAATAAAGGTGATTGATTGATTGATTGAATACCAGGTGCTGTAAGCTTTTTGGACATTTTTCACTTAGTATATAATAATTTTGCCAAAAAAAAAGTCAATGCCCGATCTCTGAATATTTGCAGGTTTGGGCCTGGTTAGTACATGGATGGGAGACAGCCTGGGAATACCAGGTGCTTTAATCTTTTTGGAAAATTTCACGAATTATATAATAATCTTTCATTAAAAAAAAAAAAAAAGAGTCAATGCCCGATCTCTGAATCTTAGCAGGTTTGGGCCTGGTTAGTACTTGGATGGGAGACCGCCTGGGAATACCAGGTGCTGTAAACTTTTTGGACATTTTTCACTTAGTTTATAATAATTTTGCCAAAAAATAGAGTCAATGCCCGATCTCTGAATCTTAGCAGGTTTAGGTCTGGTTAGTTTTTTTATTAGAGACTGCCTAGGAATACCAGGTGCTTTAAGCTTTTGGGT
>NC_068417.1:42187004-42202004 GCF_023724105.1 Carassius gibelio
GGCGATAAGATTGGCTGGTCTTTAAATAGCCCTCTCTTTGCAGCAGACTTCGCTTACGGCCATACCAACCTGGCTATGTCCGATCTCGTCTGATCTCGGAAGCTAAGCAGGTTTGGGCCTGGTTAGTACTTGGATGGGAGACGGCCTGGGAATACCAGGTGCTGTAAGCTTTTTGGACATTTTTCACTTAGTTTTTAATAATTTTGCCAAAAAATAGAGTCAATGCCCGATCTCTGAATCTTAGCAGGTTTAGGTCTGGTTAGTACTTTGATGAGAGACTGCCTAGGAATAGCAGGTGCTTTTAGCTTTTGGGTTTTCTTTCCTACTTATATAATGTACTGGCGATTAGATTGGCTGGTCTTTAAATAGCCCTCTCTTTGCAGCAGTCTTCGCTTACGGCCATACCAACCTGGCTATGCCTGATCTCGTCTGATCTCTGAAGCTAAGCAGGTTTGGGCCTGGTTAGTACTTGGATGGGAGACCGCCTGGGAATACCAGGTGCTGTAAGCTTTTTGGACATTTTTCTCTTAGTTTTTAATAATTTTGCCAAAAAATAGAGTCAATGCCCGATCTCTGAATCTTAGCAGGTTTAGGTCTGGTTAGTACTTTTATGAGAGACTGCCTAGGAATACCAGGTGCTTTAAGCTTTTGGGTTTTCTTTCCTACTTATATAACGTACTGGCGATAAGATTGGCTGGTCTTTAAATAGCCCTCTCTTTGCAGCAGACTTCGCTTACGGCCATACCAACCTGGCTATGTCCGATCTTGTCTGATCTCGGAAGCTAAGCAGGTTTGGGCCTGGTTAGTACTTGGATGGGAGACCGCCTGGGAATTCCAGGTGCTGTAAGCTTTTTGGACATTTTTCACTTAGTATATAATAATTTTGCCAAAAAATAGAGTCAGTGCCTGATCTCTGAATATTAGCAGGTTTGGGCCTGTTTAGTACATGGATGGGAGACTGCCTGGGAATATACTGCCTTTAATTATAATTTTGCATTATTGAGACACTGTTTTCCTAATGAATGTTGTTCAGTGCTTTGACGCAATGTATTTTGTTTAAAGCACTATATAAATAAAGGTGATTGATTGATTGATTGAATACCAGGTGCTGTAAGCTTTTTGGACATTTTTCACTTAGTATATAATAATTTTGCCAAAAAAAAAGTCAATGCCCGATCTCTGAATATTTGCAGGTTTGGGCCTGGTTAGTACATGGATGGGAGACAGCCTGGGAATACCAGGTGCTTTAATCTTTTTGGAAAATTTCACGAATTATATAATAATCTTTCATAAAAAAAAAAAAAAAAGAGTCAATGCCCGATCTCTGAATCTTAGCAGGTTTGGGCCTGGTTAGTACTTGGATGGGAGACCGCCTGGGAATACCAGGTGCTGTAAGCTTTTTGGACATTTTTCACTTAGTATATAATAATTTTGCCAAAAAATAGAGTCAATGCCCGATCTCTGAATATTTGCAGGTTTGGGCCTGGTTAGTACATGGATGGGAGACTGCCTGGGAATACCAGGTGCTTTAATCTTTTTGGAAAATTTCACGAATTATATAATAATCTTTCATTAAAAAAAAAAAAAGATTCAATGCCTGATCTCTGAATCTTAGCAGGTTTAGGTCTGGTTAGTACTTTGATGAGAGACTGCCTAGGAATACCAGGTGCTTTTAGCTTTTGGGTTTTCTTTCCTACTTATATAATGTACTGGCGATTAGATTGGCTGGTCTTTAAATAGCCCTCTCTTTGCAGCAGTCTTCGCTTACGGCCATACCAACCTGGCTATGCCTGATCTCGTCTGATCTCTGAAGCTAAGCAGGTTTGGGCCTGGTTAGTACTTGGATGGGAGACCGCCTGGGAATACCAGGTGCTGTAAGCTTTTTGGACATTTTTCTCTTAGTTTTTAATAATTTTGCCAAAAAATAGAGTCAATGCCCGATCTCTGAATCTTAGCAGGTTTAGGTCTGGTTAGTACTTTTATGAGAGACTGCCTAGGAATACCAGGTGCTTTAAGCTTTTGGGTTTTCTTTCCTACTTATATAATGTACTGGCGATAAGATTGGCTGGTCTTTAAATAGCCCTCTCTTTGCAGCAGACTTCGCTTACGGCCATACCAACCTGGCTATGTCTGATCTCGTCTGATCTCGGAAGCTAAGCAGGTTTGGGCCTGGTTAGTACTTGGATGGGAGACCGCCTGGGAATACCAGGTGCTGTAAGCTTTTTGGACATTTTTCACTTAGTTTTTAATAATTTTGCCAAAAAATAGAGTCAATGCCCGATCTCTGAATATTAGCAGGTTTGGGCCTGGTTAGTACATGGATGGGAGACTGCCTGGGAATACCAGGTGCTTTAATCTTTTTGGAAAATTTCACGAATTATATAATAATCTTTCATAAAAAAAAAAAAAAAGATTCAATGCCCGATCTCTGAATCTTAGCAGGTTTAGGTCTGGTTAGTACTTTGATGAGAGACTGCCTAGGAATACCAGGTGCTTTTAGCTTTTGGGTTTTCTTTCCTACTTATATAATGTACTGGCGATTAGATTGGCTGGTCTTTAAATAGCCCTCTCTTTGCAGCAGTCTTCGCTTACTGCCATACCAACCTGGCTATGCCTGATCTCGTCTGATCTCTGAAGCTAAGCAGGTTTGGGCCTGGTTAGTACTTGGATGGGAGACCGCCTGGGAATACCAGGTGCTGTAAGCTTTTTGGACATTTTTCTCTTAGTTTTTAATAATTTTGCCAAAAAATAGAGTCAATGCCCGATCTCTGAATCTTAGCAGGTTTAGGTCTGGTTAGTACTTTTATGAGAGACTGCCTAGGAATACCAGGTGCTTTAAGCTTTTGGGTTTTCTTTCCTACTTATATAATGTACTGGCGATAAGATTGGCTGGTCTTTAAATAGCCCTCTCTTTGCAGCAGACTTCGCTTACGGCCATACCAACCTGGCTATGTCCGATCTCGTCTGATCTCGGAAGATAAGCAGGTTTGGGCCTGGTTAGTACTTGGATGGGAGACCGCCTGGGAATACCAGGTGCTGTAAGCTTTTTGGACATTTTTCACTTAGTTTTTAATAATTTTGCCAAAAAATAGAGTCAATGCCCGATCTCTGAATATTTGCAGGTTTGGGCCTGGTTAGTACATGGATGGGAGACTGCCTGGGAATACCAGGTGCTTTAATCTTTTTGAAAAATTTCACGAATTATATAATAATCTTTCATTAAAAAAAAAAAAAAAAAGATTCAATGCCCGATCTCTGAATCTTAGCAGGTTTAGGTCTGGTTAGTACTTTGATGAGAGACTGCCTAGGAATACCAGGTGCTTTTAGCTTTTGGGTTTTCTTTCCTACTTATATAATGTACTGGCGATTAGATTGGCTGGTCTTTAAATAGCCCTCTCTTTGCAGCAGTCTTCGCTTACGGCCATACCAACCTGGCTATGCCTGATCTCGTCTGATCTCTGAAGCTAAGCAGGTTTGGGCCTGGTTAGTACTTGGATGGGAGACCGCCTGGGAATACCAGGTGCTGTAAGCTTTTTGGACATTTTTCTCTTAGTTTTTAATAATTTTGCCAAAAAATAGAGTCAATGCCCGATCTCTGAATCTTAGCAGGTTTAGGTCTGGTTAGTACTTTTATGAGAGACTGCCTAGGAATACCAGGTGCTTTAAGCTTTTGGGTTTTCTTTCCTACTTATATAATGTACTGGCGATAAGATTGGCTGGTCTTTAAATAGCCCTCTCTTTGCAGCAGACTTCGCTTACGGCCATACCAACCTGGCTATGTCCGATCTCGTCTGATCTCGGAAGCTAAGCAGGTTTGGGCCTGGTTAGTACTTGGATGGGAGACGGCCTGGGAATACCAGGTGCTGTAAGCTTTTTGGACATTTTTCACTTAGTTTTTAATAATTTTGCCAAAAAATAGAGTCAATGCCCGATCTCTGAATCTTAGCAGGTTTAGGTCTGGTTAGTACTTTGATGAGAGACTGCCTAGGAATACCAGGTGCTTTTAGCTTTTGGGTTTTCTTTCCTACTTATATAATGTACTGGCGATTAGATTGGCTGGTCTTTAAATAGCCCTCTCTTTGCAGCAGTCTTCGCTTACGGCCATACCAACCTGGCTATGCCTGATCTCGTCTGATCTCTGAAGCTAAGCAGGTTTGGGCCTGGTTAGTACTTGGATGGGAGACCGCCTGGGAATACCAGGTGCTGTAAGCTTTTTGGACATTTTTCTCTTAGTTTTTAATAATTTTGCCAAAAAATAGAGTCAATGCCCGATCTCTGAATCTTAGCAGGTTTAGGTCTGGTTAGTACTTTTATGAGAGACTGCCTAGGAATACCAGGTGCTTTAAGCTTTTGGGTTTTCTTTCCTACTTATATAATGTACTGGCGATAAGATTGGCTGGTCTTTAAATAGCCCTCTCTTTGCAGCAGACTTCGCTTACGGCCATACCAACCTGGCTATGTCCGATCTTGTCTGATCTCGGAAGCTAAGCAGGTTTGGCCCTGGTTAGTACTTGGATGGGAGACCGCCTGGGAATTCCAGGTGCTGTAAGCTTTTTGGACATTTTTCACTTAGTATATAATAATTTTGCCAAAAAATAGAGTCAGTGCCTGATCTCTGAATATTAGCAGGTTTGGGCCTGTTTAGTACATGGATGGGAGACTGCCTGGGAATATACTGCCTTTAATTATAATTTTGCATTATTGAGACACTGTTTTCCTAATGAATGTTGTTCAGTGCTTTGACGCAATGTATTTTGTTTAAAGCACTATATAAATAAAGGTGATTGATTGATTGATTGAATACCAGGTGCTGTAAGCTTTTTGGACATTTTTCACTTAGTATATAATAATTTTGCCAAAAAAAAAGTCAATGCCCGATCTCTGAATATTTGCAGGTTTGGGCCTGGTTAGTACATGGATGGGAGACAGCCTGGGAATACCAGGTGCTTTAATCTTTTTGGAAAATTTCACGAATTATATAATAATCTTTCATTAAAAAAAAAAAAAAGAGTCAATGCCCGATCTCTGAATCTTAGCAGGTTTGGGCCTGGTTAGTACTTGGATGGGAGACCGCCTGGGAATACCAGGTGCTGTAAACTTTTTGGACATTTTTCACTTAGTTTATAATAATTTTGCCAAAAAATAGAGTCAATGCCCGATCTCTGAATCTTAGCAGGTTTAGGTCTGGTTAGTTTTTTTATTAGAGACTGCCTAGGAATACCAGGTGCTTTAAGCTTTTGGGTTTTCTTTACTACTTATATAATGTACTGGCGATAAGATTGGCTGTTCTTTAAATAGCCCTCTCTTTGCAGCAGACTTCGCTTACGGCCATACCAACCTGGCTATGCCCGATCTCGTCTGATCTCGGAAGCTAAGCAGGTTTGGGCCTGGTTAGTACTTGGATGGGAGACCGCCTGGGAATACCAGGTGCTGTAAGCTTTTTGGACATTTTTCACTTAGTATATAATAATTTTGCCAAAAAATAGAGTCAATGCCCGATCTCTGAATATTTGCAGGTTTGGGCCTGGTTAGTACATGGATGGGAGACTGCCTGGGAATACCAGGTGCTTTAATCTTTTTGGAAAATTTCACGAATTATATAATAATCTTTCATTAAAAAAAAAAAAAGATTCAATGCCTGATCTCTGAATCTTAGCAGGTTTAGGTCTGGTTAGTACTTTGATGAGAGACTGCCTAGGAATACCAGGTGCTTTTAGCTTTTGGGTTTTCTTTCCTACTTATATAATGTACTGGCGATTAGATTGGCTGGTCTTTAAATAGCCCTCTCTTTGCAGCAGTCTTCGCTTACGGCCATACCAACCTGGCTATGCCTGATCTCGTCTGATCTCTGAAGCTAAGCAGGTTTGGGCCTGGTTAGTACTTGGATGGGAGACCGCCTGGGAATACCAGGTGCTGTAAGCTTTTTGGACATTTTTCTCTTAGTTTTTAATAATTTTGCCAAAAAATAGAGTCAATGCCCGATCTCTGAATCTTAGCAGGTTTAGGTCTGGTTAGTACTTTTATGAGAGACTGCCTAGGAATACCAGGTGCTTTAAGCTTTTGGGTTTTCTTTCCTACTTATATAATGTACTGGCGATAAGATTGGCTGGTCTTTAAATAGCCCTCTCTTTGCAGCAGACTTCGCTTACGGCCATACCAACCTGGCTATGTCCGATCTCGTCTGATCTCGGAAGCTAAGCAGGTTTGGGCCTGGTTAGTACTTGGATGGGAGACCGCCTGGGAATACCAGGTGCTGTAAGCTTTTTGGACATTTTTCACTTAGTTTTTAATAATTTTGCCAAAAAATAGAGTCAATGCCCGATCTCTGAATATTAGCAGGTTTGGGCCTGGTTAGTACATGGATGGGAGACTGCCTGGGAATACCAGGTGCTTTAATCTTTTTGGAAAATTTCACGAATTATATAATAATCTTTCATAAAAAAAAAAAAAAAAGATTCAATGCCCGATCTCTGAATCTTAGCAGGTTTAGGTCTGGTTAGTACTTTGATGAGAGACTGCCTAGGAATACCAGGTGCTTTTAGCTTTTGGGTTTTCTTTCCTACTTATATAATGTACTGGCGATTAGATTGGCTGGTCTTTAAATAGCCCTCTCTTTGCAGCAGTCTTCGCTTACTGCCATACCAACCTGGCTATGCCTGATCTCGTCTGATCTCTGAAGCTAAGCAGGTTTGGGCCTGGTTAGTACTTGGATGGGAGACCGCCTGGGAATACCAGGTGCTGTAAGCTTTTTGGACATTTTTCTCTTAGTTTTTAATAATTTTGCCAAAAAATAGAGTCAATGCCCGATCTCTGAATCTTAGCAGGTTTAGGTCTGGTTAGTACTTTTATGAGAGACTGCCTAGGAATACCAGGTGCTTTAAGCTTTTGGGTTTTCTTTCCTACTTATATAATGTACTGGCGATAAGATTGGCTGGTCTTTAAATAGCCCTCTCTTTGCAGCAGACTTCGCTTACGGCCATACCAACCTGGCTATGTCCGATCTCGTCTGATCTCGAAAGCTAAGCAGGTTTGGGCCTGGTTAGTACTTGGATGGGAGACCGCCTGGGAATACCAGGTGCTGTAAGCTTTTTGGACATTTTTCACTTAGTTTTTAATAATTTTGCCAAAAAATAGAGTCAATGCCCGATCTCTGAATATTTGCAGGTTTGGGCCTGGTTAGTACATGGATGGGAGACTGCCTGGGAATACCAGGTGCTTTAATCTTTTTGGAAAATTTCACGAATTATATAATAATCTTTCATTAAAAAAAAAAAAAAAAGATTCAATGCCCGATCTCTGAATCTTAGCAGGTTTAGGTCTGGTTAGTACTTTGATGAGAGACTGCCTAGGAATACCAGGTGCTTTTAGCTTTTGGGTTTTCTTTCCTACTTATATAATGTACTGGCGATTAGATTGGCTGGTCTTTAAATAGCCCTCTCTTTGCAGCAGTCTTCGCTTACGGCCATACCAACCTGGCTATGCCTGATCTCGTCTGATCTCTGAAGCTAAGCAGGTTTGGGCCTGGTTAGTACTTGGATGGGAGACCGCCTGGGAATACCAGGTGCTGTAAGCTTTTTGGACATTTTTCTCTTAGTTTTTAATAATTTTGCCAAAAAATAGAGTCAATGCCCGATCTCTGAATCTTAGCAGGTTTAGGTCTGGTTAGTACTTTTATGAGAGACTGCCTAGGAATACCAGGTGCTTTAAGCTTTTGGGCTTTCTTTCCTACTTATATAATGTACTGGCGATAAGATTGGCTGGTCTTTAAATAGCCCTCTCTTTGCAGCAGACTTCGCTTACGGCCATACCAACCTGGCTATGTCCGATCTCGTCTGATCTCGGAAGCTAAGCAGGTTTGGGCCTGGTTAGTACTTGGATGGGAGACGGCCTGGGAATACCAGGTGCTGTAAGCTTTTTGGACATTTTTCACTTAGTTTTTAATAATTTTGCCAAAAAATAGAGTCAATGCCCGATCTCTGAATCTTAGCAGGTTTAGGTCTGGTTAGTACTTTGATGAGAGACTGCCTAGGAATACCAGGTGCTTTTAGCTTTTGGGTTTTCTTTCCTACTTATATAATGTACTGGCGATTAGATTGGCTGGTCTTTAAATAGCCCTCTCTTTGCAGCAGTCTTCGCTTACGGCCATACCAACCTGGCTATGCCTGATCTCGTCTGATCTCTGAAGCTAAGCAGGTTTGGGCCTGGTTAGTACTTGGATGGGAGACCGCCTGGGAATACCAGGTGCTGTAAGCTTTTTGGACATTTTTCTCTTAGTTTTTAATAATTTTGCCAAAAAATAGAGTCAATGCCCGATCTCTGAATCTTAGCAGGTTTAGGTCTGGTTAGTACTTTTATGAGAGACTGCCTAGGAATACCAGGTGCTTTAAGCTTTTGGGTTTTCTTTCCTACTTATATAATGTACTGGCGATAAGATTGGCTGGTCTTTAAATAGCCCTCTCTTTGCAGCAGACTTCGCTTACGGCCATACCAACCTGGCTATGTCTGATCTTGTCTGATCTCGGAAGCTAAGCAGGTTTGGGCCTGGTTAGTACTTGGATGGGAGACCGCCTGGGAATTCCAGGTGCTGTAAGCTTTTTGGACATTTTTCACTTAGTATATAATAATTTTGCCAAAAAATAGAGTCAGTGCCTGATCTCTGAATATTAGCAGGTTTGGGCCTGTTTAGTACATGGATGGGAGACTGCCTGGGAATATACTGCCTTTAATTATAATTTTGCATTATTGAGACACTGTTTTCCTAATGAATGTTGTTCAGTGCTTTGACGCAATGTATTTTGTTTAAAGCACTATATAAATAAAGGTGATTGATTGATTGATTGAATACCAGGTGCTGTAAGCTTTTTGGACATTTTTCACTTAGTATATAATAATTTTGCCAAAAAATAGAGTCAATGCCCGATCTCTGAATATTAGCAGGTTTGGGCCTGGTTAGTACATGGATGGGAGACTGCCTGGGAATACCAGGTGCTTTAATCTTTTTGGAAAATTTCACGAATTATATAATAATCTTTCATTAAAAAAAAAAAAAAAAGATTCAATGCCCGATCTCTGAATCTTAGCAGGTTTAGGTCTGGTTAGTACTTTGATGAGAGACTGCCTAGGAATACCAGGTGCTTTTAGCTTTTGGGTTTTCTTTCCTACTTATATAATGTACTGGCGATTAGATTGGCTGGTCTTTAAATAGCCCTCTCTTTGCAGCAGTCTTCGCTTACGGCCATACCAACCTGGCTATGCCTGATCTCGTCTGATCTCTGAAGCTAAGCAGGATTGGGCCTGGTTAGTACTTGGATGGGAGACCGCCTGGGAATACCAGGTGCTGTAAGCTTTTTGGACATTTTTCTCTTAGTTTTTAATAATTTTGACAAAAAATAGAGTCAATGCCCGATCTCTGAATCTTAGCAGGTTTGGGTCTGGTTAGTACTTTTATGAGAGACTGCCTAGGAATACCAGGTGCTTTAAGCTTTTGGGTTTTCTTTCCTACTTATATAATGTACTGGCGATAAGATTGGCTGTTCTTTAAATAGCCCTCTCTTTGCAGCAGACTTCTCTTACGGCCATACCAACCTGGCTATGCCCGATCTCGTCTGATCTCGGAAGCTAAGCAGGTTTGGGCCTGGTTAGTACTTGGATGGGAGCCCGCCTGGGTATACCAGGTGCTGTAAGCTTTTTGGACATTTTTCACTTAGTATATAATAATTTTGCCAAAAAATAGAGTCAATGCCCGATCTCTGAATATTAGCAGGTTTGGGCCTGGTTAGTACATGGATGGGAGACTGCCTGGGAATACCAGGTGCTTTAATCTTTTTGGAAAATTTCACGAATTATATAATAATCTTTCATTAAAAAAAAAAAAAAGATTCAATGCCCGATCTCTGAATCTTAGCAGGTTTAGGTCTGGTTAGTACTTTGATGAGAGACTGCCTAGGAATACCAGGTGCTTTTAGCTTTTGGGTTTTCTTTCCTACTTATATAATGTACTGGCGATTAGATTGGCTGGTCTTTAAATAGCCCTCTCTTTGCAGCAGTCTTCGCTTACGGCCATACCAACCTGGCTATGCCTGATCTCGTCTGATCTCTGAAGCTAAGCAGGTTTGGGCCTGGTTAGTACTTGGATGGGAGACCGCCTGGGAATACCAGGTGCTGTAAGCTTTTTGGACATTTTTCTCTTAGTTTTTAATAATTTTGCCAAAAAATAGAGTCAATGCCCGATCTCTGAATCTTAGCAGGTTTAGGTCTGGTTAGTACTTTTATGAGAGACTGCCTAGGAATACCAGGTGCTTTAAGCTTTTGGGTTTTCTTTCCTACTTATATAATGTACTGGCGATAAGATTGGCTGGTCTTTAAATAGCCCTCTCTTTGCAGCAGACTTCGCTTACGGCCATACCAACCTGGCTATGTCCGATCTTGTCTGATCTCGGAAGCTAAGCAGGTTTGGGCCTGGTTAGTACTTGGATGGGAGACCGCCTGGGAATTCCAGGTGCTGTAAGCTTTTTGGACATTTTTCACTTAGTATATAATAATTTTGCCAAAAAATAGAGTCAGTGCCTGATCTCTGAATATTAGCAGGTTTGGGCCTGTTTAGTACATGGATGGGAGACTGCCTGGGAATATACTGCCTTTAATTATAATTTTGCATTATTGAGACACTGTTTTCCTAATGAATGTTGTTCAGTGCTTTGACGCAATGTATTTTGTTTAAAGCACTATATAAATAAAGGTGATTGATTGATTGATTGAATACCAGGTGCTGTAAGCTTTTTGGACATTTTTCACTTAGTATATAATAATTTTGCCAAAAAAAAAAGTCAATGCCCGATCTCTGAATATTTGCAGGTTTGGGCCTGGTTAGTACATGGATGGGAGACAGCCTGGGAATACCAGGTGCTTTAATCTTTTTGGAAAATTTCACGAATTATATAATAATCTTTCATTAAAAAAAAAAAAAAGAGTCAATGCCCGATCTCTGAATCTTAGCAGGTTTAGGTCTGGTTAGTACTTTGATGAGAGACTGCCTAGGAATACCAGGTGCTTTAAGCTTTTGGGTTTTCTTTCCTACTTATATAATGTACTGGCGATAAGATTGGCTGTTCTTTAAATAGCCCTCTCTTTGCAGCAGACTTCGCTTACGGCCATACCAACCTGGCTATGCCCGATCTCGTCTGATCTCAGAAGCTAAGCAGGTTTGGGCCTGGTTAGTACTTGGATGGGAGACCGCCTGGGAATACCAGGTGCTGTAAGCTTTTTGGACATTTTTCACTTAGTATATAATAATTTTGCCAAAAAATAGAGTCAATGCCCGATCTCTGAATATTTGCAGGTTTGGGCCTGGTTAGTACATGGATGGGAGACTGCCTGGGAATACCAGGTGCTTTAATCTTTTTGGAAAATTTCACGAATTATATAATAATCTTTCATTAAAAAAAAAAAAAAAGATTCAATGCCCGATCTCTGAATCTTAGCAGGTTTAGGTCTGGTTAGTACTTTGATGAGAGACTGCCTAGGAATACCAGGTGCTTTTAGCTTTTGGGTTTTCTTTCCTACTTATATAATGTACTGGCGATTAGATTGGCTGGTCTTTAAATAGCCCTCTCTTTGCAGCAGTCTTCGCTTACGGCCATACCAACCTGGCTATGCCTGATCTCGTCTGATCTCTGAAGCTAAGCAGGTTTGGTCCTGGTTAGTACTTGGATGGGAGACCGCCTGGGAATACCAGGTGCTGTAAGCTTTTTGGACATTTTTCTCTTAGTTTTTAATAATTTTGCCAAAAAATAGAGTCAATGCCCGATCTCTGAATCTTAGCAGGTTTAGGTCTGGTTAGTACTTTTATGAGAGACTGCCTAGGAATACCAGGTGCTTTAAGCTTTTGGGTTTTCTTTCCTACTTATATAATGTACTGGCGATAAGATTGGCTGGTCTTTAAATAGCCCTCTCTTTGCAGCAGACTTCGCTTACGGCCATACCAACCTGGCTATGTCCGATCTCGTCTGATCTCGGAAGCTAAGCAGGTTTGGGCCTGGTTAGTACTTGGATGGGAGACCGCCTGGGAATTCCAGGTGCTGTAAGCTTTTTGGACATTTTTCACTTAGTATATAATAATTTTGCCAAAAAATAGAGTCAGTGCCTGATCTCTGAATATTAGCAGGTTTGGGCCTGTTTAGTACATGGATGGGAGACTGCCTGGGAATATACTGCCTTTAATTATAATTTTGCATTATTGAGACACTGTTTTCCTAATGAATGTTGTTCAGTGCTTTGACGCAATGTATTTTGTTTAAAGCACTATATAAATAAAGGTGATTGATTGATTGATTGAATACCAGGTGCTGTAAGCTTTTTGGACATTTTTCACTTAGTATATAATAATTTTGCCAAAAAAAAAGTCAATGCCCGATCTCTGAATATTTGCAGGTTTGGGCCTGGTTAGTACATGGATGGGAGACAGCCTGGGAATACCAGGTGCTTTAATCTTTTTGGAAAATTTCACGAATTATATAATAATCTTTCATTAAAAAAAAAAAAAAGAGTCAATGCCCGATCTCTGAATCTTAGCAGGTTTAGGTCTGGTTAGTACTTTGATGAGAGACTGCCTAGGAATACCAGGTGCTTTAAGCTTTTGGGCTTCCTTTCCTACTTATATAATGTACTGCCGATAAGATTGGCTGGTCTTTAAATAGCCCTCTCTTTGCAACTGACTTCGCTTACGGCCATACCAACCTGGCTATGCCCGATCTCGTCCGTTCTCGGAAGCTAAGCAGGTTTCGGCCTGGTTAGTACTTGGATGGGAGACCGCCTGGGAATACCAGGTGCTGTAAACTTTTTGGACATTTTTCACTTAGTTTATAATAATTTTGCCAAAAAATAGAGTCAATGCCCGATCTCTGAATCTTAGCAGGTTTAGGTCTGGTTAGTTTTTTTATTAGAGACTGCCTAGGAATACCAGGTGCTTTAAGCTTTTGGGTTTTCTTTCCTACTTATATAATGTACTGGCGATAAGATTGGCTGGTCTTTAAATAGCCCTCTCTTTGCAGCAGACTTCGCTTACGGCCATACCAACCTGGCTATGTCCGATCTCGTCTGATCTCGGAAGCTAAGCAGGTTTGGGCCTGGTTAGTACTTGGATGGGAGACCGCCTGGGAATACCAGGTGCTGTAAGCTTTTTGGACATTTTTCACTTAGTTTTTAATAATTTTGCCAAAAAATAGAGTCAATGCCCGATCTCTGAATATTAGCAGGTTTGGGCCTGGTTAGTACATGGATGGGAGACTGCCTGGGAATACCAGGTGCTTTAATCTTTTTGGAAAATTTCACGAATTATATAATAATCTTTCATAAAAAAAAAAAAAAAAGATTCAATGCCCGATCTCTGAATCTTAGCAGGTTTAGGTCTGGTTAGTACTTTGATGAGAGACTGCCTAGGAATACCAGGTGCTTTTAGCTTTTGGGTTTTCTTTCCTACTTATATAATGTACTGGCGATTAGATTGGCTGGTCTTTAAATAGCCCTCTCTTTGCAGCAGTCTTCGCTTACTGCCATACCAACCTGGCTATGCCTGATCTCGTCTGATCTCTGAAGCTAAGCAGGTTTGGGCCTGGTTAGTACTTGGATGGGAGACCGCCTGGGAATACCAGGTGCTGTAAGCTTTTTGGACATTTTTCTCTTAGTTTTTAATAATTTTGCCAAAAAATAGAGTCAATGCCCGATCTCTGAATCTTAGCAGGTTTAGGTCTGGTTAGTACTTTTATGAGAGACTGCCTAGGAATACCAGGTGCTTTAAGCTTTTGGGTTTTCTTTCCTACTTATATAATGTACTGGCGATAAGATTGGCTGGTCTTTAAATAGCCCTCTCTTTGCAGCAGACTTCGCTTACGGCCATACCAACCTGGCTATGTCCGATCTCGTCTGATCTCGGAAGCTAAGCAGGTTTGGGCCTGGTTAGTACTTGGATGGGAGACCGCCTGGGAATACCAGGTGCTGTAAGCTTTTTGGACATTTTTCACTTAGTTTTTAATAATTTTGCCAAAAAATAGAGTCAATGCCCGATCTCTGAATATTTGCAGGTTTGGGCCTGGTTAGTACATGGATGGGAGACTGCCTGGGAATACCAGGTGCTTTAATCTTTTTGGAAAATTTCACGAATTATATAATAATCTTTCATTAAAAAAAAAAAAAAAAGATTCAATGCCCGATCTCTGAATCTTAGCAGGTTTAGGTCTGGTTAGTACTTTGATGAGAGACTGCCTAGGAATACCAGGTGCTTTTAGCTTTTGGGTTTTCTTTCCTACTTATATAATGTACTGGCGATTAGATTGGCTGGTCTTTAAATAGCCCTCTCTTTGCAGCAGTCTTCGCTTATGGCCATACCAACCTGGCTATGCCTGATCTCGTCTGATCTCTGAAGCTAAGCAGGTTTGGGCCTGGTTAGTACTTGGATGGGAGACCGCCTGGGAATACCAGGTGCTGTAAGCTTTTTGGACATTTTTCTCTTAGTTTTTAATAATTTTGCCAAAAAATAGAGTCAATGCCCGATCTCTGAATCTTAGCAGGTTTAGGTCTGGTTAGTACTTTTATGAGAGACTGCCTAGGAATACCAGGTGCTTTAAGCTTTTGGGTTTTCTTTCCTACTTATATAATGTACTGGCGATAAGATTGGCTGGTCTTTAAATAGCCCTCTCTTTGCAGCAGACTTCGCTTACGGCCATACCAACCTGGCTATGTCCGATCTCGTCTGATCTCGGAAGCTAAGCAGGTTTGGGCCTGGTTAGTACTTGGATGGGAGACGGCCTGGGAATACCAGGTGCTGTAAGCTTTTTGGACATTTTTCACTTAGTTTTTAATAATTTTGCCAAAAAATAGAGTCAATGCCCGATCTCTGAATCTTAGCAGGTTTAGGTCTGGTTAGTACTTTGATGAGAGACTGCCTAGGAATACCAGGTGCTTTTAGCTTTTGGGTTTTCTTTCCTACTTATATAATGTACTGGC
>NC_068417.1:42207004-42209504 GCF_023724105.1 Carassius gibelio
AGTACTTTGATGAGAGACTGCCTAGGAATACCAGGTGCTTTAAGCTTTTGGGCTTCCTTTCCTACTTATATAATGTACTGCCGATAAGATTGGCTGGTCTTTAAATAGCCCTCTCTTTGCAACTGACTTCGCTTACGGCCATACCAACCTGGCTATGCCCGATCTCGTCCGTTCTCGGAAGCTAAGCAGGTTTCGGCCTGGTTAGTACTTGGATGGGAGACCGCCTGGGAATACCAGGTGCTGTAAACTTTTTGGACATTTTTCACTTAGTTTATAATAATTTTGCCAAAAAATAGAGTCAATGCCCGATCTCTGAATCTTAGCAGGTTTAGGTCTGGTTAGTTTTTTTATTAGAGACTGCCTAGGAATACCAGGTGCTTTAAGCTTTTGGGTTTTCTTTCCTACTTATATAATGTACTGGCGATAAGATTGGCTGGTCTTTAAATAGCCCTCTCTTTGCAGCAGACTTCGCTTACGGCCATACCAACCTGGCTATGTCCGATCTCGTCTGATCTCGGAAGCTAAGCAGGTTTGGGCCTGGTTAGTACTTGGATGGGAGACCGCCTGGGAATACCAGGTGCTGTAAGCTTTTTGGACATTTTTCACTTAGTTTTTAATAATTTTGCCAAAAAATAGAGTCAATGCCCGATCTCTGAATATTAGCAGGTTTGGGCCTGGTTAGTACATGGATGGGAGACTGCCTGGGAATACCAGGTGCTTTAATCTTTTTGGAAAATTTCACGAATTATATAATAATCTTTCATAAAAAAAAAAAAAAAAGATTCAATGCCCGATCTCTGAATCTTAGCAGGTTTAGGTCTGGTTAGTACTTTGATGAGAGACTGCCTAGGAATACCAGGTGCTTTTAGCTTTTGGGTTTTCTTTCCTACTTATATAATGTACTGGCGATTAGATTGGCTGGTCTTTAAATAGCCCTCTCTTTGCAGCAGTCTTCGCTTACTGCCATACCAACCTGGCTATGCCTGATCTCGTCTGATCTCTGAAGCTAAGCAGGTTTGGGCCTGGTTAGTACTTGGATGGGAGACCGCCTGGGAATACCAGGTGCTGTAAGCTTTTTGGACATTTTTCTCTTAGTTTTTAATAATTTTGCCAAAAAATAGAGTCAATGCCCGATCTCTGAATCTTAGCAGGTTTAGGTCTGGTTAGTACTTTTATGAGAGACTGCCTAGGAATACCAGGTGCTTTAAGCTTTTGGGTTTTCTTTCCTACTTATATAATGTACTGGCGATAAGATTGGCTGGTCTTTAAATAGCCCTCTCTTTGCAGCAGACTTCGCTTACGGCCATACCAACCTGGCTATGTCCGATCTCGTCTGATCTCGGAAGCTAAGCAGGTTTGGGCCTGGTTAGTACTTGGATGGGAGACCGCCTGGGAATACCAGGTGCTGTAAGCTTTTTGGACATTTTTCACTTAGTTTTTAATAATTTTGCCAAAAAATAGAGTCAATGCCCGATCTCTGAATATTTGCAGGTTTGGGCCTGGTTAGTACATGGATGGGAGACTGCCTGGGAATACCAGGTGCTTTAATCTTTTTGGAAAATTTCACGAATTATATAATAATCTTTCATTAAAAAAAAAAAAAAAAAGATTCAATGCCCGATCTCTGAATCTTAGCAGGTTTAGGTCTGGTTAGTACTTTGATGAGAGACTGCCTAGGAATACCAGGTGCTTTTAGCTTTTGGGTTTTCTTTCCTACTTATATAATGTACTGGCGATTAGATTGGCTGGTCTTTAAATAGCCCTCTCTTTGCAGCAGTCTTCGCTTATGGCCATACCAACCTGGCTATGCCTGATCTCGTCTGATCTCTGAAGCTAAGCAGGTTTGGGCCTGGTTAGTACTTGGATGGGAGACCGCCTGGGAATACCAGGTGCTGTAAGCTTTTTGGACATTTTTCTCTTAGTTTTTAATAATTTTGCCAAAAAATAGAGTCAATGCCCGATCTCTGAATCTTAGCAGGTTTAGGTCTGGTTAGTACTTTTATGAGAGACTGCCTAGGAATACCAGGTGCTTTAAGCTTTTGGGTTTTCTTTCCTACTTATATAATGTACTGGCGATAAGATTGGCTGGTCTTTAAATAGCCCTCTCTTTGCAGCAGACTTCGCTTACGGCCATACCAACCTGGCTATGTCCGATCTCGTCTGATCTCGGAAGCTAAGCAGGTTTGGGCCTGGTTAGTACTTGGATGGGAGACGGCCTGGGAATACCAGGTGCTGTAAGCTTTTTGGACATTTTTCACTTAGTTTTTAATAATTTTGCCAAAAAATAGAGTCAATGCCCGATCTCTGAATCTTAGCAGGTTTAGGTCTGGTTAGTACTTTGATGAGAGACTGCCTAGGAATACCAGGTGCTTTTAGCTTTTGGGTTTTCTTTCCTACTTATATAATGTACTGGCGATTAGATTGGCTGGTCTTTAAATAGCCCTCTCTTTGCAGCAGTCTTCGCTTACGGCCATACCAACCTGGCTATGCCTGATCTCGT
>NC_068417.1:42214504-42234504 GCF_023724105.1 Carassius gibelio
TGGCTGGTCTTTAAATAGCCCTCTCTTTGCAACTGACTTCGCTTACGGCCATACCAACCTGGCTATGCCCGATCTCGTCCGTTCTCGGAAGCTAAGCAGGTTTCGGCCTGGTTAGTACTTGGATGGGAGACCGCCTGGGAATACCAGGTGCTGTAAACTTTTTGGACATTTTTCACTTAGTTTATAATAATTTTGCCAAAAAATAGAGTCAATGCCCGATCTCTGAATCTTAGCAGGTTTAGGTCTGGTTAGTTTTTTTATTAGAGACTGCCTAGGAATACCAGGTGCTTTAAGCTTTTGGGTTTTCTTTACTACTTATATAATGTACTGGCGATAAGATTGGCTGTTCTTTAAATAGCCCTCTCTTTGCAGCAGACTTCGCTTACGGCCATACCAACCTGGCTATGCCCGATCTCGTCTGATCTCGGAAGCTAAGCAGGTTTGGGCCTGGTTAGTATTTGGATGGGAGACCGCCTGGGAATACCAGGTGCTGTAAGCTTTTTGGACATTTTTCACTTAGTATATAATAATTTTGCCAAAAAATAGAGTCAATGCCCGATCTCTGAATATTTGCAGGTTTGGGCCTGGTTAGTACATGGATGGGAGACTGCCTGGGAATACCAGGTGCTTTAATCTTTTTGGAAAATTTCAGGAATTATATAATAATCTTTCATTTAAAAAAAAAAAAAAAAAAAAAGTCAATGCCCGATCTCTGAATCTTAGCAGGTTTAGGTCTGGTTAGTACTTTAATGAGAGACTGCCTAGGAATACCAGGTGCTTTAAGCTTTTGGGTTTTCTTTCCTACTTATATAATGTACTGGCGATAAGATTGGCTGTTCTTTAAATAGCCCTCTCTTTGCAGCAGACTTCGCTTACGGCCATACCAACCTGGCTATGCCCGATCTCGTCTGATCTCGGAAGCTAAGCAGGTTTGGGCCTGGTTAGTACTTGGATGGGAGCCCGCCTGGGTATACCAGGTGCTGTAAGCTTTTTGGACATTTTTCACTTAGTATATAATAATTTTGCCAAAAAATAGAGTCAATGCCCGATCTCTGAATATTAGCAGGTTTGGGCCTGGTTAGTACATGGATGGGAGACTGCCTGGGAATACCAGGTGCTTTAATCTTTTTGGAAAATTTCACGAATTATATAATAATCTTTCATTAAAAAAAAAAAAAAAAAGATTCAATGCCCGATCTCTGAATCTTAGCAGGTTTAGGTCTGGTTAGTACTTTGATGAGAGACTGCCTAGGAATACCAGGTGCTTTAAGCTTTTGGGTTTTCTTTCCTACTTATATAATGTACTGGCGATAAGATTGGCTGTTCTTTAAATAGCCCTCTCTTTGCAGCAGACTTCGCTTACGGCCATACCAACCTGGCTATGCCCGATCTCGTCTGATCTCGGAAGCTAAGCAGGTTTGGGCCTGGTTAGTACTTGGATGGGAGACCGCCTGGGAATACCAGGTGCTGTAAGCTTTTTGGACATTTTTCACTTAGTATATAATAATTTTGCCAAAAAATAGAGTCAATGCCCGATCTCTGAATATTTGCAGGTTTGGGCCTGGTTAGTACATGGATGGGAGACTGCCTGGGAATACCAGGTGCTTTAATCTTTTTGGAAAATTTCACGAATTATATAATAATCTTTCATTAAAAAAAAAAAAAAAGATTCAATGCCCGATCTCTGAATCTTAGCAGGTTTAGGTCTGGTTAGTACTTTGATGAGAGACTGCCTAGGAATACCAGGTGCTTTTAGCTTTTGGGTTTTCTTTCCTACTTATATAATGTACTGGCGATTAGATTGGCTGGTCTTTAAATAGCCCTCTCTTTGCAGCAGTCTTCGCTTACGGCCATACCAACCTGGCTATGCCTGATCTCGTCTGATCTCTGAAGCTAAGCAGGTTTGGGCCTGGTTAGTACTTGGATGGGAGACCGCCTGGGAATACCAGGTGCTGTAAGCTTTTTGGACATTTTTCTCTTAGTTTTTAATAATTTTGCCAAAAAATAGAGTCAATGCCCGATCTCTGAATCTTAGCAGGTTTAGGTCTGGTTAGTACTTTTATGAGAGACTGCCTAGGAATACCAGGTGCTTTAAGCTTTTGGGTTTTCTTTCCTACTTATATAATGTACTGGCGATAAGATTGGCTGGTCTTTAAATAGCCCTCTCTTTGCAGCAGACTTCGCTTACGGCCATACCAACCTGGCTATGTCCGATCTCGTCTGATCTCGGAAGCTAAGCAGGTTTGGGCCTGGTTAGTACTTGGATGGGAGACCGCCTGGGAATTCCAGGTGCTGTAAGCTTTTTGGACATTTTTCACTTAGTATATAATAATTTTGCCAAAAAATAGAGTCAGTGCCTGATCTCTGAATATTAGCAGGTTTGGGCCTGTTTAGTACATGGATGGGAGACTGCCTGGGAATATACTGCCTTTAATTATAATTTTGCATTATTGAGACACTGTTTTCCTAATGAATGTTGTTCAGTGCTTTGACGCAATGTATTTTGTTTAAAGCACTATATAAATAAAGGTGATTGATTGATTGATTGAATACCAGGTGCTGTAAGCTTTTTGGACATTTTTCACTTAGTATATAATAATTTTGCCAAAAAAAAAGTCAATGCCCGATCTCTGAATATTTGCAGGTTTGGGCCTGGTTAGTACATGGATGGGAGACAGCCTGGGAATACCAGGTGCTTTAATCTTTTTGGAAAATTTCACGAATTATATAATAATCTTTCATTAAAAAAAAAAAAAAGAGTCAATGCCCGATCTCTGAATCTTAGCAGGTTTAGGTCTGGTTAGTACTTTGATGAGAGACTGCCTAGGAATACCAGGTGCTTTAAGCTTTTGGGCTTCCTTTCCTACTTATATAATGTACTGCCGATAAGATTGGCTGGTCTTTAAATAGCCCTCTCTTTGCAACTGACTTCGCTTACGGCCATACCAACCTGGCTATGCCCGATCTCGTCCGTTCTCGGAAGCTAAGCAGGTTTCGGCCTGGTTAGTACTTGGATGGGAGACCGCCTGGGAATACCAGGTGCTGTAAACTTTTTGGACATTTTTCACTTAGTTTATAATAATTTTGCCAAAAAATAGAGTCAATGCCCGATCTCTGAATCTTAGCAGGTTTAGGTCTGGTTAGTTTTTTTATTAGAGACTGCCTAGGAATACCAGGTGCTTTAAGCTTTTGGGTTTTCTTTACTACTTATATAATGTACTGGCGATAAGATTGGCTGTTCTTTAAATAGCCCTCTCTTTGCAGCAGACTTCGCTTACGGCCATACCAACCTGGCTATGCCCGATCTCGTCTGATCTCGGAAGCTAAGCAGGTTTGGGCCTGGTTAGTATTTGGATGGGAGACCGCCTGGGAATACCAGGTGCTGTAAGCTTTTTGGACATTTTTCACTTAGTATATAATAATTTTGCCAAAAAATAGAGTCAATGCCCGATCTCTGAATATTTGCAGGTTTGGGCCTGGTTAGTACATGGATGGGAGACTGCCTGGGAATACCAGGTGCTTTAATCTTTTTGGAAAATTTCAGGAATTATATAATAATCTTTCATTTAAAAAAAAAAAAAAAAAAAAAGTCAATGCCCGATCTCTGAATCTTAGCAGGTTTAGGTCTGGTTAGTACTTTAATGAGAGACTGCCTAGGAATACCAGGTGCTTTAAGCTTTTGGGTTTTCTTTCCTACTTATATAATGTACTGGCGATAAGATTGGCTGTTCTTTAAATAGCCCTCTCTTTGCAGCAGACTTCGCTTACGGCCATACCAACCTGGCTATGCCCGATCTCGTCTGATCTCGGAAGCTAAGCAGGTTTGGGCCTGGTTAGTACTTGGATGGGAGCCCGCCTGGGTATACCAGGTGCTGTAAGCTTTTTGGACATTTTTCACTTAGTATATAATAATTTTGCCAAAAAATAGAGTCAATGCCCGATCTCTGAATATTAGCAGGTTTGGGCCTGGTTAGTACATGGATGGGAGACTGCCTGGGAATACCAGGTGCTTTAATCTTTTTGGAAAATTTCACGAATTATATAATAATCTTTCATTAAAAAAAAAAAAAAAAAGATTCAATGCCCGATCTCTGAATCTTAGCAGGTTTAGGTCTGGTTAGTACTTTGATGAGAGACTGCCTAGGAATACCAGGTGCTTTTAGCTTTTGGGTTTTCTTTCCTACTTATATAATGTACTGGCGATTAGATTGGCTGGACTTTAAATAGCCCTCTCTTTGCAGCAGTCTTCGCTTACGGCCATACCAACCTGGCTATGCCTGATCTCGTCTGATCTCTGAAGCTAAGCAGGTTTGGGCCTGGTTAGTACTTGGATGGGAGACCGCCTGGGAATACCAGGTGCTGTAAGCTTTTTGGACATTTTTCTCTTAGTTTTTAATAATTTTGCCAAAAAATAGAGTCAATGCCCGATCTCTGAATCTTAGCAGGTTTAGGTCTGGTTAGTACTTTTATGAGAGACTGCCTAGGAATACCAGGTGCTTTAAGCTTTTGGGTTTTCTTTCCTACTTATATAATGTACTGGCGATAAGATTGGCTGGTCTTTAAATAGCCCTCTCTTTGCAGCAGACTTCGCTTACGGCCATACCAACCTGGCTATGTCCGATCTCGTCTGATCTCGGAAGCTAAGCAGGTTTGGGCCTGGTTAGTACTTGGATGGGAGACCGCCTGGGAATTCCAGGTGCTGTAAGCTTTTTGGACATTTTTCACTTAGTATATAATAATTTTGCCAAAAAATAGAGTCAGTGCCTGATCTCTGAATATTAGCAGGTTTGGGCCTGTTTAGTACATGGATGGGAGACTGCCTGGGAATATACTGCCTTTAATTATAATTTTGCATTATTGAGACACTGTTTTCCTAATGAATGTTGTTCAGTGCTTTGACGCAATGTATTTTGTTTAAAGCACTATATAAATAAAGGTGATTGATTGATTGATTGAATACCAGGTGCTGTAAGCTTTTTGGACATTTTTCACTTAGTATATAATAATTTTGCCAAAAAAAAAGTCAATGCCCGATCTCTGAATATTTGCAGGTTTGGGCCTGGTTAGTACATGGATGGGAGACAGCCTGGGAATACCAGGTGCTTTAATCTTTTTGGAAAATTTCACGAATTATATAATAATCTTTCATTAAAAAAAAAAAAAAGAGTCAATGCCCGATCTCTGAATCTTAGCAGGTTTAGGTCTGGTTAGTACTTTGATGAGAGACTGCCTAGGAATACCAGGTGCTTTAAGCTTTTGGGCTTCCTTTCCTACTTATATAATGTACTGGCGATAAGATTGGCTGGTCTTTAAATAGCCCTCTCTTTGCAACAGACTTCGCTTACGGCCATACCAACCTGGCTATGCCCGATCTCGTCCGATCTTGGAAGCTAAGCACGTTTGGGCCTGGTTAGTACTTGGATGGGAGACCGCCTGGGAATACCAGGTGCTGTAAACTTTTTGGACATTTTTCACTTAGTTTATAATAATTTTGCCAAAAAATAGAGTCAATGCCCGATCTCTGAATCTTAGCAGGTTTAGGTCTGGTTAGTTTTTTTATTAGAGACTGCCTAGGAATACCAGGTGCTTTAAGCTTTTGGGTTTTCTTTCCTACTTATATAATGTACTGGCGATAAGATTGGTTGTTCTTTAAATAGCCCTCTCTTTGCAGCAGACTTCGCTTACGGCCATACCAACCTGGCTATGCCCGATCTCGTCTGATCTCGGAAGCTAAGCAGGTTTGGGCCTGGTTAGTACTTGGATGGGAGACCGCCTGGGAATACCAGGTGCTGTAAGCTTTTTGGACATTTTTCACTTAGTATATAATAATTTTGCCAAAAAATAGAGTCAATGCCCGATCTCTGAATATTAGCAGGTTTGGGCCTGGTTAGTACATGGATGGGAGACTGCCTGGGAATACCAGGTGCTTTAATCTTTTTGGAAAATTTCACGAATTATATAATAATCTTTCATTAAAAAAAAAAAAAAAGATTCAATGCCCGATCTCTGAATCTTAGCAGGTTTAGGTCTGGTTAGTACTTTGATGAGAGACTGCCTAGGAATACCAGGTGCTTTTAGCTTTTGGGTTTTCTTTCCTACTTATATAATGTACTGGCGATTAGATTGGCTGGTCTTTAAATAGCCCTCTCTTTGCAGCAGTCTTCGCTTACGGCCATACCAACCTGGCTATGCCTGATCTCGTCTGATCTCTGAAGCTAAGCAGGTTTGGGCCTGGTTAGTACTTGGATGGGAGACCGCCTGGGAATACCAGGTGCTGTAAGCTTTTTGGACATTTTTCTCTTAGTTTTTAATAATTTTGCCAAAAAATAGAGTCAATGCCCGATCTCTGAATCTTAGCAGGTTTAGGTCTGGTTAGTACTTTTATGAGAGACTGCCTAGGAATACCAGGTGCTTTAAGCTTTTGGGTTTTCTTTCCTACTTATATAATGTACTGGCGATAAGATTGGCTGGTCTTTAAATAGCCCTCTCTTTGCAGCAGACTTCGCTTACGGCCATACCAACCTGGCTATGTCCGATCTCGTCTGATCTCGGAAGCTAAGCAGGTTTGGGCCTGGTTAGTACTTGGATGGGAGACCGCCTGGGAATTCCAGGTGCTGTAAGCTTTTTGGACATTTTTCACTTAGTATATAATAATTTTGCCAAAAAATAGAGTCAGTGCCTGATCTCTGAATATTAGCAGGTTTGGGCCTGTTTAGTACATGGATGGGAGACTGCCTGGGAATATACTGCCTTTAATTATAATTTTGCATTATTGAGACACTGTTTTCCTAATGAATGTTGTTCAGTGCTTTGACGCAATGTATTTTGTTTAAAGCACTATATAAATAAAGGTGATTGATTGATTGATTGAATACCAGGTGCTGTAAGCTTTTTGGACATTTTTCACTTAGTATATAATAATTTTGCCAAAAAAAAAGTCAATGCCCGATCTCTGAATATTTGCAGGTTTGGGCCTGGTTAGTACATGGATGGGAGACAGCCTGGGAATACCAGGTGCTTTAATCTTTTTGGAAAATTTCACGAATTATATAATAATCTTTCATTAAAAAAAAAAAAAAGAGTCAATGCCCGATCTCTGAATCTTAGCAGGTTTAGGTCTGGTTAGTACTTTGATGAGAGACTGCCTAGGAATACCAGGTGCTTTAAGCTTTTGGGCTTCCTTTCCTACTTATATAATGTACTGGCGATAAGATTGGCTGGTCTTTAAATAGCCCTCTCTTTGCAACTGACTTCGCTTACGGCCATACCAACCTGGCTATGCCCGATCTCGTCCGTTCTCGGAAGCTAAGCAGGTTTCGGCCTGGTTAGTACTTGGATGGGAGACCGCCTGGGAATACCAGGTGCTGTAAACTTTTTGGACATTTTTCACTTAGTTTATAATAATTTTGCCAAAAAATAGAGTCAATGCCCGATCTCTGAATCTTAGCAGGTTTAGGTCTGGTTAGTTTTTTTATTAGAGACTGCCTAGGAATACCAGGTGCTTTAAGCTTTTGGGTTTTCTTTACTACTTATATAATGTACTGGCGATAAGATTGGCTGTTCTTTAAATAGCCCTCTCTTTGCAGCAGACTTCGCTTACGGCCATACCAACCTGGCTATGCCCGATCTCGTCTGATCTCGGAAGCTAAGCAGGTTTGGGCCTGGTTAGTACTTGGATGGGAGACCGCCTGGGAATACCAGGTGCTGTAAGCTTTTTGGACATTTTTCACTTAGTATATAATAATTTTGCCAAAAAATAGAGTCAATGCCCGATCTCTGAATATTTGCAGGTTTGGGCCTAGTTAGTACATGGATGGGAGACTGCCTGGGAATACCAGGTGCTTTAATCTTTTTGGAAAATTTCACGAATTATATAATAATCTTTCATTTAAAAAAAAAAAAAAAAAAAAAAGTCAATGCCCGATCTCTGAATCTTAGCAGGTTTAGGTCTGGTTAGTACTTTAATGAGAGACTGCCTAGGAATACCAGGTGCTTTAAGCTTTTGGGTTTTCTTTCCTACTTATATAATGTACTGGCGATAAGATTGGCTGTTCTTTAAATAGCCCTCTCTTTGCAGCAGACTTCGCTTACGGCCATACCAACCTGGCTATGCCCGATCTCGTCTGATCTCGGAAGCTAAGCAGGTTTGGGCCTGGTTAGTACTTGGATGGGAGCCCGCCTGGGTATACCAGGTGCTGTAAGCTTTTTGGACATTTTTCACTTAGTATATAATAATTTTGCCAAAAAATAGAGTCAATGCCCGATCTCTGAATATTAGCAGGTTTGGGCCTGGTTAGTACATGGATGGGAGACTGCCTGGGAATACCAGGTGCTTTAATCTTTTTGGAAAATTTCACGAATTATATAATAATCTTTCATTAAAAAAAAAAAAAAAAAGATTCAATGCCCGATCTCTGAATCTTAGCAGGTTTAGGTCTGGTTAGTACTTTGATGAGAGACTGCCTAGGAATACCAGGTGCTTTTAGCTTTTGGGTTTTCTTTCCTACTTATATAATGTACTGGCGATTAGATTGGCTGGTCTTTAAATAGCCCTCTCTTTGCAGCAGTCTTCGCTTACGGCCATACCAACCTGGCTATGCCTGATCTCGTCTGATCTCTGAAGCTAAGCAGGTTTGGGCCTGGTTAGTACTTGGATGGGAGACCGCCTGGGAATACCAGGTGCTGTAAGCTTTTTGGACATTTTTCTCTTAGTTTTTAATAATTTTGCCAAAAAATAGAGTCAATGCCCGATCTCTGAATCTTAGCAGGTTTAGGTCTGGTTAGTACTTTTATGAGAGACTGCCTAGGAATACCAGGTGCTTTAAGCTTTTGGGTTTTCTTTCCTACTTATATAATGTACTGGCGATAAGATTGGCTGGTCTTTAAATAGCCCTCTCTTTGCAGCAGACTTCGCTTACGGCCATACCAACCTGGCTATGTCCGATCTCGTCTGATCTCGGAAGTTAAGCAGGTTTGGGCCTGGTTAGTACTTGGATGGGAGACCGCCTGGGAATTCCAGGTGCTGTAAGCTTTTTGGACATTTTTCACTTAGTATATAATAATTTTGCCAAAAAATAGAGTCAGTGCCTGATCTCTGAATATTAGCAGGTTTGGGCCTGTTTAGTACATGGATGGGAGACTGCCTGGGAATATACTGCCTTTAATTATAATTTTGCATTATTGAGACACTGTTTTCCTAATGAATGTTGTTCAGTGCTTTGACGCAATGTATTTTGTTTAAAGCACTATATAAATAAAGGTGATTGATTGATTGATTGAATACCAGGTGCTGTAAGCTTTTTGGACATTTTTCACTTAGTATATAATAATTTTGCCAAAAAAAAAGTCAATGCCCGATCTCTGAATCTTAGCAGGTTTAGGTCTGGTTAGTACTTTGATGAGAGACTGCCTAGGAATACCAGGTGCTTTAAGCTTTTGGGCTTCCTTTCCTACTTATATAATGTACTGGCGATAAGATTGGCTGGTCTTTAAATAGCCCTCTCTTTGCAACTGACTTCGCTTACGGCCATACCAACCTGGCTATGCCCGATCTCGTCCGTTCTCGGAAGCTAAGCAGGTTTCGGCCTGGTTAGTACATGGATGGGAGACAGCCTGGGAATACCAGGTGCTTTAATCTTTTTGGAAAATTTCACGAATTATATAATAATCTTTCATTAAAAAAAAAAAAAGAGTCAATGCCCGATCTCTGAATCTTAGCAGGTTTAGGTCTGGTTAGTACTTTGATGAGAGACTGCCTAGGAATACCAGGTGCTTTAAGCTTTTGGGCTTCCTTTCCTACTTATATAATGTACTGGCGATAAGATTGGCTGGTCTTTAAATAGCCCTCTCTTTGCAACTGACTTCGCTTACGGCCATACCAACCTGGCTATGCCCGATCTCGTCCGTTCTCGGAAGCTAAGCAGGTTTCGGCCTGGTTAGTACTTGGATGGGAGACCGCCTGGGAATACCAGGTGCTGTAAACTTTTTGGACATTTTTCACTTAGTTTATAATAATTTTGCCAAAAAATAGAGTCAATGCCCGATCTCTGAATCTTAGCAGGTTTAGGTCTGGTTAGTTTTTTTATTAGAGACTGCCTAGGAATACCAGGTGCTTTAAGCTTTTGGGTTTTCTTTACTACTTATATAATGTACTGGCGATAAGATTGGCTGTTCTTTAAATAGCCCTCTCTTTGCAGCAGACTTCGCTTACGGCCATACCAACCTGGCTATGCCCGATCTCGTCTGATCTCGGAAGCTAAGCAGGTTTGGGCCTGGTTAGTACTTGGATGGGAGACCGCCTGGGAATACCAGGTGCTGTAAGCTTTTTGGACATTTTTCACTTAGTATATAATAATTTTGCCAAAAAATAGAGTCAATGCCCGATCTCTGAATATTTGCAGGTTTGGGCCTGGTTAGTACATGGATGGGAGACTGCCTGGGAATACCAGGTGCTTTAATCTTTTTGGAAAATTTCACGAATTATATAATAATCTTTCATTAAAAAAAAAAAAAAAAAGATTCAATGCCCGATCTCTGAATCTTAGCAGGTTTAGGTCTGGTTAGTACTTTGATGAGAGACTGCCTAGGAATACCAGGTGCTTTTAGCTTTTGGGTTTTCTTTCCTACTTATATAATGTACTGGCGATTAGATTGGCTGGTCTTTAAATAGCCCTCTCTTTGCAGCAGTCTTCGCTTACGGCCATACCAACCTGGCTATGCCTGATCTCGTCTGATCTCTGAAGCTAAGCAGGTTTGGGCCTGGTTAGTACTTGGATGGGAGACCGCCTGGGAATACCAGGTGCTGTAAGCTTTTTGGACATTTTTCTCTTAGTTTTTAATAATTTTGCCAAAAAATAGAGTCAATGCCCGATCTCTGAATCTTAGCAGGTTTAGGTCTGGTTAGTACTTTTATGAGAGACTGCCTAGGAATACCAGGTGCTTTAAGCTTTTGGGTTTTCTTTCCTACTTATATAATGTACTGGCGATAAGATTGGCTGGTCTTTAAATAGCCCTCTCTTTGCAGCAGACTTCGCTTACGGCCATACCAACCTGGCTATGTCCGATCTCGTCTGATCTCGGAAGCTAAGCAGGTTTGGGCCTGGTTAGTACTTGGATGGGAGACCGCCTGGGAATTCCAGGTGCTGTAAGCTTTTTGGACATTTTTCACTTAGTATATAATAATTTTGCCAAAAAATAGAGTCAGTGCCTGATCTCTGAATATTAGCAGGTTTGGGCCTGTTTAGTACATGGATGGGAGACTGCCTGGGAATATACTGCCTTTAATTATAATTTTGCATTATTGAGACACTGTTTTCCTAATGAATGTTGTTCAGTGCTTTGACGCAATGTATTTTGTTTAAAGCACTATATAAATAAAGGTGATTGATTGATTGATTGAATACCAGGTGCTGTAAGCTTTTTGGACATTTTTCACTTAGTATATAATAATTTTGCCAAAAAAAAAGTCAATGCCCGATCTCTGAATATTTGCAGGTTTGGGCCTGGTTAGTACATGGATGGGAGACAGCCTGGGAATACCAGGTGCTTTAATCTTTTTGGAAAATTTCACGAATTATATAATAATCTTTCATTAAAAAAAAAAAAAAAAAGAGTCAATGCCCGATCTCTGAATCTTAGCAGGTTTAGGTCTGGTTAGTACTTTGATGAGAGACTGCCTAGGAATACCAGGTGCTTTAAGCTTTTGGGCTTCCTTTCCTACTTATATAATGTACTGGCGATAAGATTGGCTGGTCTTTAAATAGCCCTCTCTTTGCAACAGACTTCGCTTACGGCCATACCAACCTGGCTATGCCCGATCTCGTCTGATCTCGGAAGCTAAGCAGGTTTGGGCCTGGTTAGTACTTGGATGGGAGACCGCCTGGGAATACCAGGTGCTGTAAGCTTTTTGGACATTTTTCACTTAGTATATAATAATTTTGCCAAAAAATAGAGTCAATGCCCGATCTCTGAATATTTGCAGGTTTGGGCCTGGTTAGTACATGGATGGGAGACTGCCTGGGAATACCAGGTGCTTTAATCTTTTTGGAAAATTTCACGAATTATATAATAATCTTTCATTAAAAAAAAAAAAAAAAAAGATTCAATGCCCGATCTCTGAATCTTAGCAGGTTTAGGTCTGGTTAGTACTTTGATGAGAGACTGCCTAGGAATACCAGGTGCTTTTAGCTTTTGGGTTTTCTTTCCTACTTATATAATGTACTGGCGATTAGATTGGCTGCTCTTTAAATAGCCCTCTCTTTGCAGCAGTCTTCGCTTACGGCCATACCAACCTGGCTATGCCTGATCTCGTCTGATCTCTGAAGCTAAGCAGGTTTGGGCCTGGTTAGTACTTGGATGGGAGACCGCCTGGGAATACCAGGTGCTGTAAGCTTTTTGGACATTTTTCTCTTAGTTTTTAATAATTTTGCCAAAAAATAGAGTCAATGCCCGATCTCTGAATCTTAGCAGGTTTAGGTCTGGTTAGTACTTTTATGAGAGACTGCCTAGGAATACCAGGTGCTTTAAGCTTTTGGGTTTTCTTTCCTACTTATATAATGTACTGGCGATAAGATTGGCTGTTCTTTAAATAGCCCTCTCTTTGCAGCAGACTTCGCTTACGGCCATACCAACCTGGCTATGCCCGATCTCGTCTGATCTCGGAAGCTAAGCAGGTTTGGGCCTGGTTAGTACTTGGATGGGAGACCGCCTGGGAACACCAGGTGCTGTAAGCTTTTTGGACATTTTTCACTTAGTTTTTAATAATTTTGCCAAAAAATAGAGTCAATGCCCGATCTCTGAATCTTAGCAGGTTTAGGTCTGGTTAGTACTTTTATGAGAGACTGCCTAGGAATACCAGGTGCTTTAAGCTTTTGGGTTTTCTTTCCTAATTATATAATGTACTGGCGATAAGATTGGCTGTTCTTTAAATAGCCCTCTCTTTGCAGCAGACTTTGCTTACGGCCAGACCAACCTGGCTATGCCCGATCTCGTCTGATCTCGGAAGCTAAGCAGGTTTGGGCCTGGTTAGTACTTGGATGGGAGCCCGCCTGGGTATACCAGGTGCTGTAAGCTTTTTGGACATTTTTCACTTAGTATATAATAATTTTGCCAAAAAATAGAGTCAATGCCCGATCTCTGAATATTAGCAGGTTTGGGCCTGGTTAGTACATGGATGGGAGACTGCCTGGGAATACCAGGTGCTTTAATCTTTTTGGAAAATTTCACGAATTATATAATAATCTTTCATAAAAAAAAAAAAAAAAAAAGATTCAATGCCCGATCTCTGAATCTTAGCAGGTTTAGGTCTGGTTAGTACTTTGATGAGAGACTGCCTAGGAATACCAGGTGCTTTTAGCTTTTGGGTTTTCTTTCCTACTTATATAATGTACTGGCGATTAGATTGGCTGGTCTTTAAATAGCCCTCTCTTTGCAGCAGTCTTCGCTTACGGCCATACCAACCTGGCTATGCCTGATCTCGTCTGATCTCTGAAGCTAAGCAGGTTTGGGCCTGGTTAGTACTTGGATGGGAGACCGCCTGGGAATACCAGGTGCTGTAAGCTTTATGGACATTTTTCTCTTAGTTTTTAAAAATTTTGCCAAAAAATAGAGTCAATGCCCGATCTCTGAATCTTAGCAGGTTTAGGTCTGGTTAGTACTTTTATGAGAGACTGCCTAGGAATACCAGGTGCTTTAAGCTTTTGGGTTTTCTTTCCTACTTATATAATGTACTGGCGATAAGATTGGCTGGTCTTTAAATAGCCCTCTCTTTGCAGCAGACTTCGCTTACGGCCATACCAACCTGGCTATGTCCGATCTTGTCTGATCTCGGAAGCTAAGCAGGTTTGGGCCTGGTTAGTACTTGGATGGGAGACCGCCTGGGAATTCCAGGTGCTGTAAGCTTTTTGGACATTTTTCACTTAGTATATAATAATTTTGTCAAAAAATAGAGTCAGTGCCTGATCTCTGAATATTAGCAGGTTTGGGCCTGTTTAGTACATGGATGGGAGACTGCATGGGAATATACTGCCTTTAATTATAATTTTGCATTATTGAGACACTGTTTTCCTAATGAATGTTGTTCAGTGCTTTGACGCAATGTATTTTGTTTAAAGCACTATATAAATAAAGGTGATTGATTGATTGATTGAATACCAGGTGCTGTAAGCTATTTGGACATTTTTCACTTAGTATATAATAATTTTGCCAAAAAAAAAGTCAATGCCCGATCTCTGAATATTTGCAGGTTTGGGCCTGGTTAGTACATGGATGGGAGACAGCCTGGGAATACCAGGTGCTTTAATCTTTTTGGAAAATTTCACGAATTATATAATAATCTTTCATTAAAAAAAAAAAAAGAGTCAATGCCCGATCTCTGAATCTTAGCAGGTTTAGGTCTGGTTAGTTTTTTTATTAGAGACTGCCTAGGAATACCAGGTGCTTTAAGCTTTTGGGTTTTCTTTACTACTTATATAATGTACTGGCGATAAGATTGGCTGTTCTTTAAATAGCCCTCTCTTTGCAGCAGACTTCGCTTACGGCCATACCAACCTGGCTATGCCCGATCTCGTCTGATCTCGGAAGCTAAGCAGGTTTGGGCCTGGTTAGTACTTGGATGGGAGACCGCCTGGGAATACCAGGTGCTGTAAGCTTTTTGGACATTTTTCACTTAGTATATAATAATTTTGCCAAAAAAATAGAGTCAATGCCCGATCTCTGAATATTTGCAGGTTTGGGCCTGGTTAGTACATGGATGGGAGACTGCCTGGGAATACCAGGTGCTTTAATCTTTTTGGAAAATTTCACGAATTATATAATAATCTTTCATTAAAAAAAAAAAAAAGATTCAATGCCCGATCTCTGAATCTTAGCAGGTTTAGGTCTGGTTAGTACTTTGATGAGAGACTGCCTAGGAATACCAGGTGCTTTTAGCTTTTGGGTTTTCTTTCCTACTTATATAATGTACTGGCGATAAGATTGGCTGGTCTTTAAATAGCCCTCTCTTTGCAGCAGTCTTCGCTTACGGCCATACCATCCTGGCTATGCCCGATCTCGTCTGATCTCGGAAGCTAAGCAGGTTTGGGCCTGGTTAGTACTTGGATGGGAGCCCGCCTGGGTATACCAGGTGCTGTAAGCTTTTTGGACATTTTTCACTTAGTATATAATAATTTTGCCAAAAAATAGAGTCAATGCCCGATCTCTGAATATTAGCAGGTTTGGGCCTGGTTAGTACATGGATGGGAGACTGCCTGGGAATACCAGGTGCTTTAATCTTTTTGGAAAATTTCACGAATTATATAATAATCTTTCATAAAAAAAAAAAAAAAAGATTCAATGCCCGATCTCTGAATCTTAGCAGGTTTAGGTCTGGTTAGTACTTTGATGAGAGACTGCCTAGGAATACCAGGTGCTTTTAGCTTTTGGGTTTTCTTTCCTACTTATATAATGTACTGGCGATTAGATTGGCTGGTCTTTAAATAGCCCTCTCTTTGCAGCAGTCTTCGCTTACGGCCATACCAACCTGGCTATGCCTGATCTCGTCTGATCTCTGAAGCTAAGCAGGTTTGGGCCTGGTTAGTACTTGGATGGGAGACCGCCTGGGAATACCAGGTGCTGTAAGCTTTTTGGACATTTTTCTCTTAGTTTTTAATAATTTTGCCAAAAAATAGAGTCAATGCTCGATCTCTGAATCTTAGCAGGTTTAGGTCTGGTTAGTACTTTTATGAGAGACTGCCTAGGAATACCAGGTGCTTTAAGCTTTTGGGTTTTCTTTCCTACTTATATAATGTACTGGCGATAAGATTGGCTGGTCTTTAAATAGCCCTCTCTTTGCAGCAGACTTCGCTTACGGCCATACCAACCTGGCTATGTCCGATCTTGTCTGATCTCGGAAGCTAAGCAGGTTTGGGCCTGGTTAGTACTTGGATGGGAGACCGCCTGGGAATTCCAGGTGCTGTAAGCTTTTTGGACATTTTTCACTTAGTATATAATAATTTTGTCAAAAAATAGAGTCAGTGCCTGATCTCTGAATATTAGCAGGTTTGGGCCTGTTTAGTACATGGATGGGAGACTGCATGGGAATATACTGCCTTTAATTATAATTTTGCATTATTGAGACACTGTTTTCCTAATGAATGTTGTTCAGTGCTTTGACGCAATGTATTTTGTTTAAAGCACTATATAAATAAAGGTGATTGATTGATTGATTGAATACCAGGTGCTGTAAGCTATTTGGACATTTTTCACTTAGTATATAATAATTTTGCCAAAAAAAAAGTCAATGCCCGATCTCTGAATATTTGCAGGTTTGGGCCTGGTTAGTACATGGATGGGAGACAGCCTGGGAATACCAGGTGCTTTAATCTTTTTGGAAAATTTCACGAATTATATAATAATCTTTCATTAAAAAAAAAAAAAAGAGTCAATGCCCGATCTCTGAATCTTAGCAGGTTTAGGTCTGGTTAGTTTTTTTATTAGAGACTGCCTAGGAATACCAGGTGCTTTAAGCTTTTGGGTTTTCTTTACTACTTATATAATGTACTGGCGATAAGATTGGCTGTTCTTTAAATAGCCCTCTCTTTGCAGCAGACTTCGCTTACGGCCATACCAACCTGGCTATGCCCGATCTCGTCTGATCTCGGAAGCTAAGCAGGTTTGGGCCTGGTTAGTACTTGGATGGGAGACCGCCTGGGAATACCAGGTGCTGTAAGCTTTTTGGACATTTTTCACTTAGTATATAATAATTTTGCCAAAAAATAGAGTCAATGCCCGATCTCTGAATATTTGCAGGTTTGGGCCTGGTTAGTACATGGATGGGAGACTGCCTGGGAATACCAGGTGCTTTAATCTTTTTGGAAAATTTCACGAATTATATAATAATCTTTCATTAAAAAAAAAAAAAAGATTCAATGCCCGATCTCTGAATCTTAGCAGGTTTAGGTCTGGTTAGTACTTTGATGAGAGACTGCCTAGGAATACCAGGTGCTTTAAGCTTTTGGGTTTTCTTTACTACTTATATAATGTACTGGCGATAAGATTGGCTGGTCTTTAAATAGCCCTCTCTTTGCAGCAGACTTCGCTTACGGCCATACCAACCTGGCTATGTCCGATCTCGTCTGATCTCGGAAGCTAAGCAGGTTTGGGCCTGGTTAGTACTTGGATGGGAGACCGCCTGGGAATTCCAGGTGCTGTAAGCTTTTTGGACATTTTTCACTTAGTATATAATAATTTTGCCAAAAAATAGAGTCAGTGCCTGATCTCTGAATATTAGCAGGTTTGGGCCTGTTTAGTACATGGATGGGAGACTGCCTGGGAATATACTGCCTTTAATTATAATTTTGCATTATTGAGACACTGTTTTCCTAATGAATGTTGTTCAGTGCTTTGACGCAATGTATTTTGTTTAAAGCACTATATAAATAAAGGTGATTGATTGATTGATTGAATACCAGGTGCTGTAAGCTTTTTGGACATTTTTCACTTAGTATATAATAATTTTGCCAAAAAAAAAGTCAATGCCCGATCTCTGAATATTTGCAGGTTTGGGCCTGGTTAGTACATGGATGGGAGACAGCCTGGGAATACCAGGTGCTTTAATCTTTTTGGAAAATTTCACGAATTATATAATAATCTTTCATTAAAAAAAAAAAAAGAGTCAATGCCCGATCTCTGAATCTTAGCAGGTTTAGGTCTGGTTAGTACTTTGATGAGAGACTGCCTAGGAATACCAGGTGCTTTAAGCTTTTGGGCTTCCTTTCCTACTTATATAATGTACTGGCGATAAGATTGGCTGGTCTTTAAATAGCCCTCTCTTTGCAACTGACTTCGCTTACGGCCATACCAACCTGGCTATGCCCGATCTCGTCCGTTCTCGGAAGCTAAGCAGGTTTCGGCCTGGTTAGTACTTGGATGGGAGACCGCCTGGGAATACCAGGTGCTGTAAACTTTTTGGACATTTTTCACTTAGTTTATAATAATTTTGCCAAAAAATAGAGTCAATGCCCGATCTCTGAATCTTAGCAGGTTTAGGTCTGGTTAGTTTTTTTATTAGAGACTGCCTAGGAATACCAGGTGCTTTAAGCTTTTGGGTTTTCTTTACTACTTATATAATGTACTGGCGATAAGATTGGCTGTTCTTTAAATAGCCCTCTCTTTGCAGCAGACTTCGCTTACGGCCATACCAACCTGGCTATGCCCGATCTCGTCTGATCTCGGAAGCTAAGCAGGTTTGGGCCTGGTTAGTACTTGGATGGGAGACCGCCTGGGAATACCAGGTGCTGTAAGCTTTTTGGACATTTTTCACTTAGTATATAATAATTTTGCCAAAAAATAGAGTCAATGCCCGATCTCTGAATATTTGCAGGTTTGGGCCTGGTTAGTACATGGATGGGAGACTGCCTGGGAATACCAGGTGCTTTAATCTTTTTGGAAAATTTCACGAATTATATAATAATCTTTCATTTAAAAAAAAAAAAAAAAAAAAAGTCAATGCCCGATCTCTGAATCTTAGCAGGTTTAGGTCTGGTTAGTACTTTAATGAGAGACTGCCTAGGAATACCAGGTGCTTTAAGCTTTTGGGTTTTCTTTCCTACTTATATAATGTACTGGCGATAAGATTGGCTGTTCTTTAAATAGCCCTCTCTTTGCAGCAGACTTCGCTTACGGCCATACCAACCTGGCTATGCCCGATCTCGTCTGATCTCGGAAGCTAAGCAGGTTTGGGCCTGGTTAGTACTTGGATGGGAGCCCGCCTGGGTATACCAGGTGCTGTAAGCTTTTTGGACATTTTTCACTTAGTATATAATAATTTTGCCAAAAAATAGAGTCAATGCCCGATCTCTGAATATTAGCAGGTTTGGGCCTGGTTAGTACATGGATGGGAGACTGCCTGGGAATACCAGGTGCTTTAATCTTTTTGGAAAATTTCACGAATTATATAATAATCTTTCATTAAAAAAAAAAAAAAAAAGATTCAATGCCCGATCTCTGAATCTTAGCAGGTTTAGGTCTGGTTAGTACTTTGATGAGAGACTGCCTAGGAATACCAGGTGCTTTTAGCTTTTGGGTTTTCTTTCCTACTTATATAATGTACTGGCGATTAGATTGGCTGGTCTTTAAATAGCCCTCTCTTTGCAGCAGTCTTCGCTTACGGCCATACCAACCTGGCTATGCCTGATCTCGTCTGATCTCTGAAGCTAAGCAGGTTTGGGCCTGGTTAGTACTTGGATGGGAGACCGCCTGGGAATACCAGGTGCTGTAAGCTTTTTGGACATTTTTCTCTTAGTTTTTAATAATTTTGCCAAAAAATAGAGTCAATGCCCGATCTCTGAATCTTAGCAGGTTTAGGTCTGGTTAGTACTTTTATGAGAGACTGCCTAGGAATACCAGGTGCTTTAAGCTTTTGGGTTTTCTTTCCTACTTATATAATGTACTGGCGATAAGATTGGCTGGTCTTTAAATAGCCCTCTCTTTGCAGCAGACTTCGCTTACGGCCATACCAACCTGGCTATGTCCGATCTCGTCTGATCTCGGAAGCTAAGCAGGTTTGGGCCTGGTTAGTACTTGGATGGGAGACCGCCTGGGAATTCCAGGTGCTGTAAGCTTTTTGGACATTTTTCACTTAGTATATAATAATTTTGCCAAAAAATAGAGTCAGTGCCTGATCTCTGAATATTAGCAGGTTTGGGCCTGTTTAGTACATGGATGGGAGACTGCCTGGGAATATACTGCCTTTAATTATAATTTTGCATTATTGAGACACTGTTTTCCTAATGAATGTTGTTCAGTGCTTTGACGCAATGTATTTTGTTTAAAGCACTATATAAATAAAGGTGATTGATTGATTGATTGAATACCAGGTGCTGTAAGCTTTTTGGACATTTTTCACTTAGTATATAATAATTTTGCCAAAAAAAAAGTCAATGCCCGATCTCTGAATATTTGCAGGTTTGGGCCTGGTTAGTACATGGATGGGAGACAGCCTGGGAATACCAGGTGCTTTAATC